>NW_017306470.1:411829-424337 GCF_000935625.1 Nanorana parkeri
CCGCGAGCTGTAGCTCTCTATATACTGAGCTTAGGGTAACGGGAGGATGCTAGTTTTGTGTCCTCCCGTTACCCTAAGGAGAACTATGGGGAAAAACACTGACCCCATAGTTCTCCTTTAATCTCATTCCCTTTCCACCTCCATCCTCCCTCCCCCCCTTCCCCCCCTTACCTAGACATGAGGTTCAATGGGACCCGATCATCTCTACAACTACACTTACATCTGCAGCCGAGTCCCTGGGGGATAGCCCACCCCCCCCTCATTTGACCTAAGACAATTCAACAGCATTTTAACACCTCCTGTAACAGGTCTTGTCCAACCGCTTATTTCCGTTATTGGTACCTGTTGTACTGGTTGTACTTGTAACAAATACTCCGTACTTGTTGTACGTAACATTTAAAATCAATAAAAACTTATAAAAAAAAAGAACAACAGACACACCTTTAGAAATGTTTAGGAATGGCAATCTACAAACACATACTTCTAGATAATTGCCAGCTTTGTATTCTTTGCATCCCTTATTTCTCTTTTCATTCTCAGTCTTCTGGCAGTGGCCATGTTTACTAAGGGCAGATTACTAGCTCTCCTTTTACTTTCTGGATTTCTGGCATATGTGACTAGACATGTGACCATGCACATCATCTCAAGGTAGTAAAAATGCCCTTTCCTGATATCTCGTGAGATTGCAGATGAGATTTCCAGCAATGCTCTGCTGATGACAAGGCAATCGCAGTATGCATTGCTTTGGCAAACTGAAGTCATTTTGCCCTTTCAAAGCAGGACGTGCTCTGCAAGTGTAAGTATTTCATAATCATGGCATTTTACACCTGACATGTCTATGTTATTATTAATAATCATCATACAGAGAGAGATGCATTGGTCGAATTTGATTTTTGAATGTAAAGGTCTGCTTTAAGACTAGACAGAGGACAAACTGGGTCAGGGCAGAGACAAACAGGTGAGTACAGGAATGGACATACCACCTATGGAGCCTGTGCATATGCACAGATGCATCTGAAATAAAAATGCACTATTGTAATGCTTTAGAAAATGGGAGAGATAGTGTATATGCCACTGATTGCTGAAGTCCGTTCACTGTAAACCACACTACTTCCTTTTAATCAAATTTTAGACTACAGTCTCTGGTTGATACATCTGTATCATGCTGCTATTTAAAGGGGTTTTATACTGCGGATTTGGGAAGGTAATGTTGCTGCCACATTTTGATTCTCCTACTACTAACCCTACATGCTATAGATCTAATTTTTTATATTTGCTTTAAGCCATTGCCATTGTGAAAGTTGGTTTTAGCCTTGTGATAGGTCAACACCCCCTGGTAGATGAGGCAGGTTCACTTGAGCCATGAAATCTAAACACTAGTTGGTCTTTAGCAAAGCTTCTGATGATGGACATGGATCCAAAACGCTAGTGGCCCCTGGAGCTCTTTGCTGTGGAAGGTTTCCAGATCGTGACCCTCAGGATCGTCCCACTAAGGAATGAGTGAGGACAGGAGGGCTGTGGTGTAGAGGCAAGAGATTGGCAAGAGAATAGTCTAGTCCAGGCAGAGGTTGTGGCAGGCAGAGAGTTCCAGGCAAAGGTCGTCGCAGGCAGAGATTGGTCAGGTCCAGGCAGCACAGGTAAGTATTAAGGCTCTTTGCTAGAGTTTTCACAGTAGCAGGTAACACAAGCCACTTCCAGGGGTGGGGCTTAAACATCTTTTGGGTCAGAGAATATTAATATTAGGTCTCCCAAAAACTTTTTCTCATCTCACATTAATCTAAATGGTGCTGCGGACAAGGAATTACATTTGTATCAGGTCAGTGGGGTATCATCTTTCCACTTAATCAGGAGTTGCCCAATTACAATCTCTCATGAACTGTGGTAGTGATGGCAATATTTTGTTATCTGTAATGTCACTCAATAAAGCTATATGGGGGAAGCAGCCAGTTTTCGGGGGAAGGGCAAAGCGCACTGGGTGACAGTCTTTTTGGTGCCACCCCCTCTGAAAATGTGGGCACTCCGTCATGGACTGAGAGCACCACAGCTGCACGAGAGAGGAGGGGACTTATCCCGCTGGATGAACGTTTCCTCCACTGTTTGCAGGTGTCCATCACCAAGATGGCCCCCAACAGGGATGTGCATGCAATGTCATTACGTGCAAGCATAATGATGTTACGTGTATACATAATGACATACACACTGTGGGACACCCGGCAGCCGCACCGGGTGACACCTGGCCTGGTGATGCCGCGGGGTCATTTCAGGGAGTTGTGAAAGTCCTGGCAGGGATTCTGCCAGTACCATTAAAGTACTGGCAAGTATACTGGTTGTCTTAGCATTGATTCTGCAAGCACTGTTGGGGATATTGGCGAAGATTCAGGGAGTATCATTGGAAATACTGGCAGAGAGTCCTGGTAGTACTTCAACACCATGTGACTTAGGTGTAGCCAATTCATTGGTCCTCATTGCTCAAAATAACATTATTAACAATAAGAATTGTTAAAATTTAATGAGGTGGGGACAAACATTTTCGCACAGGGGCCCATTGTTAGCCTTGCCTGCGTCTGGTTGAGTTATTCACTAGGAAAAGATACCAAGTTTATTATTGTATTATTATTACCTCTAGAATACTAAACGTCCATCTTGCTAAATTAAGGGATTAGCCTTAGACTGTAGATGTAGTTTGTCCCTCAGCATTAGTAGGACCTTTTTCTCTAATGGAATGGGAATACTGTGGTATAAATGCATTGGGGAACTGCCTACAGTATGACACTAAACACATCAAGCTTAGTTGGAAGCTATTTTTTAAGAGAAACGTCAAGGCAACACCTAAATACACAAGTGAAATACATATCTGTCTAAGGTTTTACATTCCAGAGGATGTGTTATTCTTTACAGCCAAAGCTGTGATTTAAACAGATTTTCTTGCACAGGCAGACCAGTAACACACATTTTTAATAAAGCAATTCATCTTCCTGCAGCAATTTAGCTAGCTATGTCACCATTTCATATCCAACACCCCACTGGACCATCAATCAACATCATCACATTTATGAGCAGAGAGTTGATCCAGAAAGCAGTAACCAGGAAACATCAGAGTGATGTTCTAGACTAGCAGGATATGTATTACAAGACTGGCTGATCAGAATTACAAATCATTTGGCAGGTAAAACAGTAAATCTATAGTATATGTATTTCAACTGTGTGCTTAGTTATCTGCCAGGAGTTCCACTTTAATGTAAGCAAACATAAGAAATGCCATGGATCTAAAAGTAATAATGCACATGTGACAGGGCTAGAAGAAGTAAATAAATCACATACATAAATTAACACAGTTACAAGGCCAAGCTCATAATATTGTGGCCCAGGGAGAATACCTAGCTCGAACATACATACACTCTAATGTACATATGCTGAATTAGATACAAAGCAAAAGACAACATAGTCTCTTGACATTTCAGAGAAAAAAAAACCAAGATCTTAAAGTGTATCTAAACTAAAGAACAAAAATGTAATATATTGCAGCTTAAAGTCCATCTCCAGGATAATGTTCACCCCCATCCCACCCTTTGAAAAAATGCCCTTTTTATTTACCTAAAGCCATGGTCAACTCTTGTTTATTTCTGGCATGGTCCTTTTTTAAGTGCCCACATCACTGTCTGTTTGGCATGAACACTTCCTAATGGCTGTCCACTCAGGATCCAGAGAGGGAGTGAATTCAGTACAAGGGGACAGTAGGGACACAGCCAGCGATGTCCCATCTTAAGCACTTAGTTAGCCATCTCCCGTGTCGGACCTGAATAGTGGATTTAGGCAAGTATAACTTGCTTCACCAAGTAAAAGCAACTATAAATCTTGCAGGATGGGTTAGAGGGGGGTAGGGGAGAGGGGTAGGAGGGTGTTCCTATTTTGCGCAGAATCTGGCTTTAAGCCCTCCATAAGACAAATGAATGAGGACAAACAGGCTGCTGCATTCACAGGCAGCTAAATGCCTCCTCTGGACACAGCAGCAATTTGTGCCATAGCAGCATAAAAACTAGCCTATTTGCTGTGGCCAGAAACGCCAACCCTGGATGTAAACAGGGTTATTCACAAAAGGGTGAAGGGTTGACAATAGTACAGTATATGTGCCTTAGCCTGCCTATGCTGTTTGTCTTATATTTTGTCCGTTGTCTACAGATTTACTTTTGTACTATTGTTATCTGTTATAGAACCAAATAAAAATATTTTTGGCAAAAAAGGGAGAAGAGTTTGGAGAAGGCAGGAGAAGTGAACAATCTAGGACAAAATAGCTGATTTGGAAACATTCTCCAATTCAGCTCACTTTCCAGTTCAGCTATGTTGTCCTAGATTGTTCACTTCTCCTGCCTTCTCCAAACTCTTCACCCTTTTGTGAATAACCCTCAAAGAGTCTGCAACCAGTCAGGAGCTCTATTTACATGGTACCACTCAGATGCAATTAGTGGTGATGTCGACTTCTAGTGCATTGACACTTCCTCCCATTCATGTTACTCAATGTTCATACCTCAGTACAGACATGGACGGGAAGAAGAATCTGCAGAAGCCAAAGCATTGCACCCATCATTCACTGATCAAAGTTGCAATGCTTTACTGGCACCAATGCAAAAAATGAATGAGTGCACATTTTTTTCTTTTATGAAGAAGCGTGCATTTATAATGTGAGCATGTTGGTGCATTCTCCTCTCTGTTGTCTCTAAACGCACTCTCAAATCATTGGAGCTCCTTTGACCTGCAGCCTAGTTATAGCATTGCTGGGAGATCTAGTAATTTACCTGTTATACATAGATCAGTCAATATGGAGATGATTTTTATATGGTGTGACTATATTAAAAAAAACAAAAAACCCCACTACTGGACAGGTCTGCCTAATGAAGTACTAAATTTATCAACATAGAAGCAGTATATAGCATCATGATGGCCTATGCGCTGACACAGCATATATTATAAATCACATTGCCCATAAAGCATTTCAAGGTGCAAATAAAATGTTTTCACAGGTTATTGATTAGCTTATGTCATCTTTTTTAAAACTCCATTACATGTATACAGTATAGTATATTAAAACTAAAATAGGGGAATAAGGGACAAGAGCACATTTATCTAATACAATATAATCTATAAATTGTTATGTTTGTTATGTTTGTTATGGAGCAGGTAGATCCCCTGTGCCAATGGAAAAACATATTTGGCTTACCTGCAGATCCAAGAGCACACTGCCACTGGGTGACATCAGCACAATCCCCATGTAAAGGCACCATGGGTGACTTCTGATTTCTGCTGGACTAATGTAAGTACAGAGCAGATAGAAGCGTGCCAAAAGTCCCAAGATGCAGCAGCAAACAGATACAAGGATGTCAGACACTTGGTCATCTCCCAGGGCAACAGAAGGTAATATCAGAAGATGGTAACAGAATCAGAAGATAGAATATATGCTCAGGTAAGTCAAAAGTCATATTAAATCCTAAAACAAACCAGGTCAGGTAGCCAGATAATCAGACAAAGTTCATCTTACACAAACAATGGTCACAGAGTATTTATAATCAGGCAATGAGCTGGAGGTGAATCTCAGAGTAAAGGGAGACAGGTGTGAAGGTACACACCTACTTCCAGCAGGCTAGTGCATGCAATGTGCATAGTTTCCAGCAGATAGCAGCAACACAGCAAAAAGGCAAACAGGATACACCAAGATAAGATGTCCACAAGATGGCACATAATGAAGTTTTAGGTTCAGAATGTTAGTGGAAGTAGTACTTTAAATGGCCCTGTGATTGTCATCTCAATGATCTGTCCAAGCTCATAGTGATTAGCAGCTACCTCCATGTTGTTATGGGGAAGTCTAATTTCTCAGGATGGCATAGAGCAATGTACTCGTTGCTTAGGACGAGCAGCTCAATCTACAGTTCCTCTGGTTGATGTGTTTCAGGGGACGCCCCTTTTTCAAGCCTCCACACCAATGCAATTAATATATTTTCAGTATTCAAGTATACCTCCCAACTGTCCCTTATTTAGAGGGACTGTCCCTCTTTTGGAACCGAATCCTGCTGTCCATTTTACGCCTTCATTTGTCCCTCTTTTTGGTCTGATATACAGAAATCTCCATGAAAGTGTACTATTTAAATACCAAAAGTGTTATTCTAAAATGTTCATTCTATGTCCTAAAGCCAGTATAAAGGAAAAGTAATGGTGAAAAAAGACAATTCTAGGTTTAACCAATCATTTTAAGCGTATTATTATTATTATTTATAATAATAAACAACATTTATATTGCACATTACAAAATAGAGGGAGACAGTACAGTTTCAATACAATTTCAAGACAAGAGGGTTATTCTGACTCCGATTGTTGTATTAGTGATGTATTCTTTGCTGAGACCTCTATGCCTGGTTAGGAGGGCCCTGCTTGTTAGAGCTTACAATCTAGTAAGAGGGACAAGTCATACAAAACAAAAATTATTAATAATAATAATAATAATTGTGTGGGATGAGTTAATGGACAGTTATTATGTCGAGGTGGAATAGAATAGGCTTCCCTGAAGAGATGAGTTTTCAAGGATGGCCTAAAGATGGACAGAATAGGAGATAAGTGGACAGATTGTGGTAGGGAGTTCCAGATTGTGGTAGGGAGTTCCAGATTGTGGTAGTGAGTTCCAGATGGTGGATGGGAGACACTCTGGAGAAGTGCTGGGGGCAAGCATGGGAGGAGGTAATGAGGGGGCTGGGGAGCAGGAGGTCTTGAGAGGAGTGGAGAGGACAGTTTAAATTATATTTTCAGATGAGGTTGGTGATGTAGTTTTGGACAGAGTTGTAGATAGCTTTTTATGTTGTTGATGTTTTGAATTGTATTCATTGGGCAAGTGGAGAGATTGGCAGAGAGGGGCTATTGATTGGCTGGTAAGGTTGATGAGTCTGGCAGCAGCATTCATGATAGACTGAAGGGGGGACAGCCGGTTTAGTAGTAGGCCAACAAGGATGGAGTTACAATAGTTGAGAGGTTACAAGAGAGTGAATTAGAAGCTTTGTGGTGTAATTTGTTAAAAAGGGACATATTTATTTTGGAAATGTTATGAAGATTGAGTTGGCAAGATTTGGATAGTGATTGGATGTGGGGCTGAACGGAGTGGTCAGAATCAAGGATTATACCAAACACCCTGACGTGAGGGGTTTATTGTTGTGCTGTCGATCATGATGGAGAAGTAGGGGGAGGGGACACGGAAAGAAAGATAATAATAAAAGCTCAGTTTTGGAAACATTGAATTTGTGAAAGTGGTGCGACATCCATGATGGTATGTCGGTGAGTAGATTTGTGATGCGTGCGCACACAGAAGGGGTGAGCTTAGGAGTGGAGAGATAGATTTGTGTGTCATCAGCATAGAGGTAGTATTGGAATCAATAGTCAGTGATCAGTGTCAACAACTTCCTGGATTCCCATTGTGCTTTGCCTCTCTTTCCCTGCTGCTTGATGTGATCCAATCATGATTTCTCAAGGCTACATATCCCATAATGCATTGCTTTCAGCAAGCAATGCCAATGTTACATTGTTCAGACTAAGTTGCAGTTCAGAAGCTAAGAGTTGTCAAACTTCAGAGAATCCCATCGCACTCCTGACCAGATACAACCCAAAACATCAGGTAGGTGCTGTATTGACTGCGGGTGCACACATCAAGTACAAATTTAACAAATAGTCACCAGCAAACCAAAGCAAATTCTGTCAATTCTTCTTTATTGACAAAAGAAGGGTATGTTACAATGTGTAGTGACATTTCGGACATTTTGGTCCCTTCTTCATTCAAACAGTCTCTGCCTGAAGAAGGGACCGAAATGGTCGCGAAATGTTGCTACACATTGTAACATACCCTTCTTTTGCCAATAAAGAAGAATTGACAGAACTTGCGTTGGTGTGCTGGTGACTATGTTATGAATTTGTCTGTGAGAGTTGTGACACAAGTTCTGTGCGGCCTGCGCGTTCCCGTACCACCATGTTGCTAGTTTATTGTCAGCTAATCCTTGTTCCAGTTTGTTGATATCTTGCTTGATCCTTGTGACCCGGACTTCCTCGATTAACCTTGAATTCTGCCTGCCTTGACCTCGGAACTGTTATTTGACCATTCTTCTGCCTGACCCCTTTTGTACTGGAATTGCCTGCTTGGAACCTGACCTCGGATTGCCCATTGGATTACGGCTTGCACGGTGCTCAACACCACTGGCACTCCTGCCACTTGTTGTCCCGCTGGGCTCTGTTCCCATCCTCAGAGTCTCCCAGGAAACAAGGTGCAAGGGTAGCCTCCTCTCACATTCGGTCTCCCAGAAGGTACGTAACAGACACAAGTGGAAATTTATAGGGCTGAGTGAAATTGTGTCAGTGCATGTAAGAACTAAATCCTATGGGCATCTTCAATAAGTAAGTTTACAAACCTCTACATGCATATGGTTAATAATAGTGAGATATAACTTATGGAAATTCAATATAGAAATACATATTTATTTTTGGTTGTTGATCGTAGATACCATTTAAACATGCATTTCCATAATATGACAAACACACTAATGCAATAAAATCATTTTAAACAGTCCAACATTTAATGATTGTATTTAAGCCTCGGTTGTGTATATATAATAATGACAATTCCATAAAATGCGAGTGCTATGCATTTTTCCAGCTGCTATCTATAAACCACTTAGGTCCTGACTAATTACATTTTTCCACTTCCTGACTTCGCCCTCCACGCTTAGGATCTAATAGAAGTACTGAGGTGAGCTGGCGCTTTAATATCTCTTGCAGATAGCGAGGTGAAATATTTCCCTGGGTGAAAGTCCCAATAAAAAGTGTAATTAAGTATTTAATATCTGTCTTCAGATTACTGTAGCATGATGTCTCAATCTGCAATTCATTTTACATTAATCAGATGTGTATTCTTTTAAAATATACAGACAAATGAAGACAAAGGGTCTAAAAATATGCATTCATTAATCAAGAACAGCCTTTGAAACGTGTACTACATGCATCGGAGAGTCACCAAACGATCAGTTGCTGTTTAAAGGGGCACTCCCTTTCTCGTTTTCCATATTTTTCCCGATGCAGCTGTTGTCTGAGAAGAACCATTGGAAGTACTTGGTTTCTAGATGTTAAACTCAAGTCACTGGTTCAGCTCACTGGTGTCCACTTGTTAATTAAAGTAGTGTTAAACCCTCCTTGTTTTTCTTTAACCTTAACTACCTCCCGGCCAGCCGCTGTGTATACACGGCCTGCCGGGAGCTTCTTGGATGTAACTGGGCGTGCGCGAGCGGGAAATCCCCGCTATTTGAAAAGCTGCAGCGATGCCCGTTAATATACAAGCGATCCGCCGGCTATAGAGCAGGCGGATCGCTTGTATGAAGCCCCGAGACGTGCGCCCCCCCCAAACACCTGGTCTTCAAGCAGTTAATGCATACTGAACTACATGTAGAACATTCCCCAGTAATCTTTTCCTATCTAATTGTGTAAATAATTTCTTTGCACCACCAGTTCCCAAATGCTGCTTTCTGAACTTCTGGGTAGAGGAGCACACACCCTGATCATGTCACATGCACGTTGTACTAGGGACAGCACAGGTTCCAGCAGCTCTCAGTCAGTCCTTGTGTGGAGGGTCTAGCAAGGAAGTAGCTATCCAGGGGCTTTGGCTTCTGGGGATGCAAGCAGGGTATTGAGAATCATACATTGTACCAGCTGGGAGATCACACGCAAAGGTGGCTCCATGGGACCCTGTAAGGGGATGGAGCCTTGTGAAAACAGGAAGATGAGAAGGGGGGGGGGGACTTTAACAGAGGGAAAAGAAAGTAACCAAAGCTTTGGAAATGCTTTTTTTTTTTTAGGTTTTGAGGGTTTAACCGCTTGCCGTCCGCCCATTGTGAAAAAACGGACGGCAGACTCACACAGGCGGGTTGTCATAATGTTTTTCTGCTCGCGCGCACACTGGCAGAAAAAACCCGTCTGTTCTTTACAGCCGTTACCGGCTGTTTTACATACAAACGATTGGCAACTATATAGCCGCCGATCGCTTGTATGTTGTTTTGCTCGCCCCCCCCCTCCCCCCTGGAGCAATCATTTCAGGGCCATCAATCACTAATAACACTAAACTGATAGCGGTAAAAGCTTTTAAAGCGTCGCCTATGGCCAATTTTAGGTATTGTACTTTTTTGAGGTTTCGTGCGTGTGCGCAATTTTAAGGCTTGACATGTTTGGTGTCTTTTTACCTGACGTGACCGTGCCTTTTATATTTTAACCTAAAATTTGGTAAATATAAATGTTTTATAATTTAATATAGGGGAAAACAGTTTTGTTTTTTTATTTCCTGTAATTGTTCCTTAATATAGTAAAAAATAAAAACCCCAGTGGTTATTAAATACCGCCAAAAGAAAGCTCTATCTGTCCCCAAAAATTGGTATAAGATCAATTTCTGTACAGCGCTGCATGACGGAATAAATGTCAGTCAAAGTACTGCAGCGCTGAATACTGAAAAATGGCCTGGACAGGAAGGGGGTTTAACACCGCAGGCTTCAAGTGGTTAATATCACTTTTCTTCGTTTTGACTTTATTTGGACTTTAATAGCCGTGTCATTGAGCCCTGAAACAGGTCTGTATCAGGTCTGTAGTTGGCTTCTGCATTGAACAAGAGACCTAAATATTTATGTCTACAGGAGTTAACATCGAAACAATTGTCATTCAGTACAATAAAGTCTCCACGAGTGCTACTTGGTTGCTAGTGTTAGACACAAAGTGTATTAAAAGTTATACATTAGAGCAGGGGTGCCCATTAGGTAGATCGCGATCTACCAGTAGATCGCAAAGCGAAAACTGGTAGATCCCGATCGTCTCATTGACCTGTGTCCTGTCCTCCCGTGGTGCTCGTGAGGCTGAATGTGTCAGATGCCGCAGATGGGAAGGAGAGAGGAGAGGAGACTTGGGAAGCTGCTGCAGTGGAGGTAAGAAAAGACAGACAGGAGAGAGACAGCAGATAAAGTGAGAGAAGAGACAGCAGATAGAAACAGGAGAAGAGAGGGCCGGTTGACTTCAATGCACTGCCACGCCCCCTCCCGACCTGAATGCAGGTGTTTTTTCATTGGTAGATCTCATTGAGCTCGTCATTTGAAAAGAAGATCTCCAGACGAAAAATTGTGGGTGCCCCTGCATTAGAGGCTGCGCAATGAAGGATACTGTTTCTGATCATAAATGACTTTGTATCCCCATATTCTCCCATAAATGGGCATTAGGTAAAAAAAGGTATTCAGAGGGATGAACAGGTGTCACAGAGGGAAGTAACAAGGATGACAGAAATGGACTAAGAACAAAAAGAGAAATATAATTTGGCTTTAAAGAAGGGCTAATGCAGATCCTTATTTAAAGCTGGCACCTTAATTATATATTTTATTTATTTACAGTACAAAACTTGGAGTACAAAGCTTTAGCTCTAAGCAACACCCTTAATGAATACTGATCTTACAATTCTCATGTTTGCAGCAACACTTCATGACAATTGAACACAGTGACTGGCTGATATTACAATACAGAAAAAGCCATATTGAGCTCAACTTCACAATCAGCTTATTTGAAAGTGTATAATTATGCTAATGGTTATTCATATGCAAATATTTATGCTCATAGCACCCTTTTTTAACTTTATATCAATTGTGAAATAAGTTGCCTTAAAATGAAGTGAACTTTTTATAAAGAAATAAGTACAACGCAAACATTATTTGATTAGCAGCATTGTGTTGTGTTCAAAAGAAAAGGGAAACAATTATGTCAATTTTTCCAGTGAGGAAACAATATAATTAAAATGCTATTGGTGTAACACAATTAGTGTTATGTTATTCTACTTGCCTCATGGAATGTGTTGGTACGAACTTTACATAAAAAGGCTGTTTTTCTTTTCCATAAAGAGCATTTTACAGGCAAGGGAAAGCTTTTCTAATGCTCTAAGGCAGGGGTAGGCAACCTTGGCACTCCAGTTTTGGTGTAACTACAAATTCCATCATGCCTCTGGGAGTTGTGCCTGTGGCTGCCAGAGTCTTCCACAACAGCTGGAGTGCCACGGTTGCCTACTCCTGCTCTAAGGCAAACAGAGTCCCGAGGATAGGGAAAGCACATTTAAGGGCTTCTGTGTGGGCAAATTCAGCTAGCTTAGTGCTGGACTTCAGCTGTCACTGACAACAGGCATTTCATGTGGAAATTGTCACCAGAGCCACCAAGTCTAGCTGCACTATTTCAGTGCCATTTAAATTGGGATCTGGGTTACCTGTTAAAAAATGGCATTTGGGACTAAAGAAGATGTATTGGGAGAGTAAAATGTACCAATGTTTAGAGCCGGCGTGGGACACTGCAACTGTCACATGCTGGCTCTAGAGAACTGAGTGATCACAAACCGCTGATCGCTCAGTTCATGGTCTTCTACCTGCAGAGCACAGTGACTGTTAGGCACAGCTCCCCGCAGGTATTACCCCCCCCCCCCCCC
>NW_017306470.1:425511-433687 GCF_000935625.1 Nanorana parkeri
TCCCCCCCCCCCCCCTCTTTATTCCTCAAGTGCTCACTGCAGGGACAGACAGGGGAGAGGGCAGGTACAGCTGGCCCAGGCTTTACCGATAGTGGCAGAAGGGAATGAGGTCTCAAAAATATTTTGAGGTGACCCCATTCTTCCTCACCTGAAGAAGGGGGGTAACCCCAAATAGTCCTTTCATTGACTTGGATTTAAGCATTGCTGAAGATATGTTGCCACCAAAGACGCCAACATCCATCACACTTCTGGGTTTGTTGGATGCCTGGTCCACCTCTGTGCGCTGAGGTCTTTCATCCTGTAGTGATGTAAGATGTAAGATGAAATGCCAGCATATGGCAGGGGACACAAGTATCCAACACTACCGGGAAGGGTTGGATGTGAAGATTCTTCAGGAGGACTTAACCCTTCAACAAAGGGGCAATCCAAATCAGCACCAGTTGGAGAGATAAATATGAACAATCTTCTTTTGCAGGAGCCCTTTTTTTAAAAACAAAATTGCTGCTGACAAAATCACATACAGGGCTGCCGGAATTTTTTTTTAGTTCCAGTCTTTGTTCCTCTGCTGCACCCCTATAACCTATACAAATGCAGTATTTCTTAGTCATTTATTGGAACAAGCACAGACAGTTTCCAACTCTCCCATGACAATACTTGGACAGCGGAGGAACAGAGCATTATACTGTGGGATAAGAGACTGTCTATTCTCCACAATCAGAAAGTGAAAGCTAGTGTGGAGTTTCATAGGGTTCTGTCCATGCAATAGAGGGATCAGGAATGAAAGAAACAGTATCTGCAGATCCTACTTATGCTCTTGTTCATAGCCACAGGTTTGCTTTAAGGTCCCCATAGACATTAGTTTAGAGCCTGGCAAAAATCTAATTTATATGAGGCACCTATAGACCATACCAATTGAACCTTGTGGGGCAAAATAGAGATTGGACAGGTTAGAGAATGTTATACAATTGCTATTATTTTCCCCTTACCTATTGGAGCCAGAGGTGTTTGTGCTGCACCCTATCACCCACTAATGCTTAGGGACACAACTGCAAAGAAAGATATCCGGCAACAGTTGGATCTAACCTCCAACATTTCTCTTGTCTATGCTCTGTTTTAGGGCCTGTGTCAATGGGTTTTGAAAGGCATATGCAACATGCTTTTGATATCAATATAATACTCTTCAGATCATTCAGAATTCATTGTGGGTACCCATATTTGCCCTGCTTCGTCTGCTTTTGCCTTCTCATAGAGTTGTATTGGAAGAGAAGCAGTTCTAAAGCAAACAAAAGGCCATCAACACAGGCCCTTAAACTGCTTACCTGGTGGCAACCCCTACTTTTCACTAGTAAAACATTGGGCCGACACTAGTACATGACCACTATTCAAATTTATTGGTTAATTTCTTTCCTAGTTGGCTGGAGCATTCCGTTTTATACCTATAAAAAAAGGATATGTCTAGCATAAAACAGGAGAATTAAAATCAGTATCTACAAGTTTGATGCAAAAGGGTCTTAGATGGAAAGTATTATTGAAAGTTAGGATGACTGTATCTGTTGTAAAGGATCTTTGAAGATCCGAACGTGATTTAATGAAAGGGAGGTTTAGACATAGTAGAGATCAGAGTTCTCTTTACTGCCTGAGAATTTATACCTTTCACTTTACAAGAAAAAAAGAAGCCTTTTCTAGGGAATTAGAAGGGCAGCACAATAATTTCTAATCCCATTATACAGAAGTTCATCATTATTCATGGCAGTGACTTACCGTGTTTTGCCAGTAGCTGTCTGAAAGACTTCAAAGGCTTTCTCTGCAAATCTCAGGCATTGTGAATGAAAGACTTGAACATTCTTTATAAGGCAAGTTAATATTGCATATCTAGTAATGCAGTGTAACAAAGCAAATTCAAAATAAGGCACATGCTAGGGAACACCTAATGGATTGTTCCCTGTGAGCTCAGTGACCTGGAAATGAAATAAATCCTGCCAGTCAATCATTTATTTAATTCTCCTGCAAAAAAATGTTTTCTGACAGAGAGATGATTAGCTTGATGAGTGACATTTATACCATTTATTGGGTGGTTTACATCTCTATTTTGCATAGTTGAAGTCTTAAGTCTTGATATACTATATGGGTATTATCAGCCTTCTGCTGGCTGGAAGGGTGCAACTGGTCATTCCTAATGGAGCTCATTCCCAGGAGGTGAAAGTGCACCTGTCACCAATTTTATCTAAGCTTTCCAAGCACATGGTGCATGAACCCTAATTCTAGATCAATATCAATACTTTCTAGGTGAATTATATGCTCACAAGGATTTTAGCAAACATTATTTCAGATACAGAATTTATCTTTGTTTATTTTGAAGATATTGCTTTTGACAGATGACATCATCTATCAAACTCATTGCTAATAGAAAGATCCTGCCTCCAATATCACCGTGAGAGTGCCATCCATTGCAGTAATACTCTGAGCACAGACTGCATGATGATACCACAAGGGGTGGGTTAATAACAGCCTGGGCTCAGAGGAAAATATTTAGATGAAGTTGGCCATCAACTCAGAAGACTTAGGACATCTAGTGGGGGAATGGATTTTCTGTGGCATTCAACTAATTTGAAGGCGAGTATTGTAACAAAATATACTTTTATTTTTCTGGGCTATATCTTTTTCTCTCTTTTTTTTTTTAATAACACATGTTCAACTTTAACTTCCTGGATTAAAAGACTGTCTGAGGAGCATTATAAATATTTTGTCAGATATAACAATCTATCTGTTTTCATTTGAATATTTAGAAGTTTACATGATGTTCTTGGGCCACTGTAATATTTAGACAGAGGTATGAAGTTCTGGGGCACTGTAATATGTAGACAGAGCCAATAAAAGGCTTGTTTTAGTTTACTTAAAGGAGAACTATGAGGTGAGTGCTTTTCACTCACCTCATAGTTCTAGCCGACGTGTGACAATGAGACTGTCACAGGCCGGCTTAGTAGATCGGGAGGTGAGCAAATACATACCGGCGTTCGCTCACGATCCTGTCACTGCTCTCTGCCGTGACAGGGGAGGGGCTGGATTCCACCGTCCCCGCTCCGATCCGCCTGCGCTGACTGGCGGAACGGACGGTGGAGGGGGCGGGTACAGCTGGCTCTGCCTCTGGATAGGCAGAGCCAGCTGTCAGTCACGCAGCTGGGCGGATCCAGACATAATTGTCGGGATCAATTCAATTCAATTCAGATTTATTTGTCACATACATAATCATACAAGTAAAATGCTTACACGACTGCAAAAAGGAGGGGGAGGAGTAAACAGGTAAGGGGGAAAGAAATCAAATATAATATAAAATATACATATAAAAAATGTCAAATTTAAATTGACAAAAGAGAATATAAATATTAAAAATTAAATTAAACTAAAAATGCAAACTCAAATACAATATGAAGTGTAAAGTGTGCGGGTGCAAACAGCAGCAATACAGGGTGAATGAATTAAGATGTTGACCAGCAGTGTATTGACCATTCTTTTAAAGTGCAGATGTGCACATTAGTCTAGTCAGGCAGTTAAGTGCATGTCTATATAAAGATCTGGTTGAGAGACCGTATAGCCTGAGGGAAGAAACTTCTCCTCAGTCTCTCTGTGTTGGCCTTTAGGGAGCGGAAGCACTCCCCAGACCTCAACAGAGAGAAAAGTCCATTGTTGTGATGGCTGTGGTCCCTCACAATCTTCCTGGCCTTGGTCCAGCACCGCTTGCTGTAGATTGAATTCAGGTCAGGGAGCTTCATCCGCTTCAGCTGCGGCATCTCAGTATACCGCGAGCTGCAGGTCGCGGTATACTGAGCCTAGGGTGACGGGAGGACGCTAGTTTGTGTCCTTCCGTTACCCTAAGGAGAACTATGGGGAAAAGCCTTAACCCCATAGTTCTCCTTTAAAGATTTCTAGTAGGTCATCAGAGGTGAGAAGCATACGAAGATTTTGAATGGCAATGCCTAACTGTTAATTTTTTTAAAATTTCTCATATTTGCTAAACTTTTAGAGATCTCCTATTGTAGCTTCAAAAGAGTTTGCTTTCAGAATATGAATATGAATGTATTAGAACCATGTGGTGGTACACTAACAGTGAATACACACTACTTTCAGTTACAAGGTAAGAAATACATTTGTAATGATTTGCATGCCAGTACTTACACATGCTTGTTTTCCAGTCTGTGCCCTGTCTTCTGCCAGCTGGTTGAATTGGCACTCCTTTAGTGCACATAAACAGAACACAAAGACATTGGTTCATTACCAACCTCCTCATAAAAACCTATTAGCCCTTACTTGTTTCTATATGGTCTGTTTTCTACCTCATCAACTTTAGTAACAATCCTGCTGTATCAAATCATCAGGACATAGAGCAGATACAGTCATATGGTCAACTGTCCTGTTGTTTTCTTTCTATTTTTAGACCATTAATGGGTTTCTGAGGCACTCTGTGGTTGTAAAGTACACCACTAAGCATCTTAAATCCAGAATACGTGAATTCACACAGATGCTTGAATTTTACTGCGTAGAGAATTTCTTTCTCTTTTTTGAAGAGAAAACAACATTTGAATTCCTGTGGTCAGTCAGTTGAAGTAAAGCACATGTTTTAGTACATAAATATTGGGTGAGGATTAATACATTTCCCAACTGTCCTTATTTTGAAGAACACAGTTGGGTTGATTTCACTTTCCCTTAGCTTAGTAAATGAGGTGAAACTCTGCTGACTTCCATCATCCAATTACTGTATGTGCAAGCACAAACACGTTTTTTTCCCCCTTCCTGATTGGGTATTCTGTGCAAAGTGAATTTTTACCATATTTAACAAGCTAAGGAAAAATTTCCTTGCAACGTAAACACCCTATTCATTTTTAGGGCCCATTCACATCAGATGCATTGGGGCTTATCTGGCCGTTTTCCCAGCACAGCCCCAATGCAAGACTATGCAATTTGATTTACTTCAGATGGGCTAAATTTACATCACCGGTGGCGTGCTCTGAAACAGAGTACGGCATGCAGTTCTTTTTTTCAGCACGGAGCCGAGCGATATGGTACAACCGCTCCATGTTGTGCCCACTTGTAACATTTCAATAAAGTTGTAACAAAAAAGTAAACAGTGCCATGTGTCACGATCAGTGTGTGTTGTAGCGTGGCTACTGGTGTGAGTGGGGCCCTTAGTAAATCAACTGCAGTGGATATTCATACCAATTTTGTTAAATAGAACAAGTTTAACAGAAACAAAGTTGGCTTTGATCAAACATAAAGGATCAGGACAGTGGAACAACTTTTCTGATTTCCTGATATTGGGAGATATGCAAATGCATGAAGAATATATTTGATTTAGATGTAGTATACTACATACATTTTGTTCCAAAGCCATCAGGTATTTTTACAAGTGTCGTTTTTTTAACTTAGCTATTGTTTAGGGCAATAACAATATGTTGGCCCCATACCAAAATTATTAAGGGGCTGACATGCCTCTATATTATCTATCTCAGAGTTTTTGAAAACTATGTATTAGGGATGCTCCGATACCGATACAAGCATCGGTATCGGCGGTGATACTGAGTATTTGCATGAGTACTCGTACTCGTGGAAATACTGATACAAAAAACGAGTACCTGTGCCGCGTCCGCCATCTTCAAGGACCCGAAACCACCGCACACAGGACCTCCATAGAGTCTTCAATCAAACAAGATGGCCGCGAACTCCTCCTCCCCGGGCGAACGGCCGAAAGTAAACTTTGCCTCCAAGTCCTCAGTCCTGACTGGTGAGGAAGCCTGTCAATAATCCAATCGGCCAATCAGCGGGAGAAGAGGCCAGCATGGAGCAGATGACTAGGCTGTGACATGGAGTGGCTGAAGCAGACGGAGAAGACGACACAGCAGGTTAGTACTGCAACACTGCATGGGGGCTGGGCACATGATGGCACAAAAATACTGTTTAACTTCATATAATATTTTTTTTTAAAGACATTAAATAAAGAAATACCTATGTAGATATTGCTATTGCTAACTAAGGCTTGTATCCCCATAGTGGGGAAAATAGATGAGCACATGTCCAGACTCCAGACCAGAACACTGTATAGTGTGGCACAGCTATATCCAATTCTGCATACCTGGCTTTATATTATAAAACAAGTGGTATCGGGGCATCCCTACTATGTATACAATAAAGTGTATATAAACAGAAAAGCTATTTTGTCAGCATGTCTGGCATCATGCCTTGCTGAATACAGTTTTCTTAAGCAGTAATAATAAAAGTAGTTTGTGAATATATTGTAAAGTTTCTTATATTAAGATCCTGCCAGTAACACCACTTCCTGTTGAAAGTTGACACTACTAAGCAACTGCCTAGCAGTTAGCAGCAGTGTTGTCGGCCTGCTGCGTACACTTCTTCAGTTGGTTGTTGGGTTGCCTATCTGATAGGCAATTCATTGGCCAACTGATAGACCTACTACAGCAGTCTTTGGCTGGCTGGCTGGCTGGCGAGTGTCCTGGGAAATGTTTGCATTTCTACTACAGCAGGCTGTCAACTACTACTGGTGGCACAGGCTATCATTGATTAACACATACTTTAAGTATGTGTTACCTGATGTGTTTTGTTTAAGTAAATCCGTCAGCTAAAATGCATCCTACACAGCTCTACCCTTACTTAACCATCTGTCGAGTATGCTCATCCCCCATTACCCCCTTTTTAACCTCACAAAATACCCCACACTGCCTCACGTGGATTTTAAATTGGCCTCAGCAGATCTTTTATTACCGAAAAATACAAACAAAAATATATATAAAAATAACAAAATAAATGCATAAAATAGTTAAACAGCAAATAACCATGACTTGATGTTTGTCTCTTGGCAAGATTTTAAACAGAAGGGGGTCACAGAAGGCCAATTCTTTAGCCCTGTTCCTAGCCACACTGCATAGAGGTCACCTTTTATGGCATAGTATTTTAATACTGCTCTGTGATATTTAATCCCAAGGAACACCATCAATACACAACAAACCATGAATAATCCCTGTAACCCCAGTGGGACCCCCAAACGCCAATGTAATTATTACTGGTTGCCTTGCCTCCATGCCATCCTTTCCGCTAAGCTGCTGTAACAATTTTGATTCAATTAATGAATTATATAAAACGGGATGGTATGAGAGACAACCTCCCCCCACCCCCCAATAGTCATGCAGCACTTAAGCCCAGCTTTTCCTTATCTCCATGTCATTTTGTCGGTCTCAGTGCCAGCTTCTGACAGGCAGATCTCCAACAATTTGTAATAGTGTTGAAGCTTTCCCACTGTTTCTCATCTTTGACTCATTTCTTTTGGCCAGGGAGGTAGTCAGAGTGGTAGGCCATTAGGAACAATTGGAAAGTGGGGTGGAGAGGGCCGTGGTCATTGTAACACTAACAATCAAGCATTCTCATGTAAAGGGACTGTTGCATCTCTAGGTACCTACACTTAATGCTCAAAAACATTTTTTTATGACAGAGCTGCTTTAAACCTATACAGGCTGGTAAAGTATATATCCTGCTCTACTGAAAAGGTTATCATTTTGCATGATGTCCTGGAGGACAGTTTACATTTATTCAACCTCATCCATAAAATGGTCACATACACTCACCATTATGTCGTATATCTATATGCATACTATTTCTAATGCTGAATATGTTGCTTTCCTGCCATAGAAAGCCAACTTAGAAAAATGTTAAAAGGTGGAGTTACCATTTAGGATGTTTGACCACCGCCCAAAAAAACCAACTGATTCTGAGCTGGGAGAAGGTGACTTATTAAGGGTGAGCGAACATAAAATTCTGAGCTGGGAAATGGTGACTTATTTAGTGTTAAATGTGGATCGCGATAGGGCTTGAAATCATGAGGTTTGAATCACTGAGGAGTTCCACAGTAGACTGAAAGAACCAATACAGCCAGTACAGTAGAAGACCTCTGCAATTAATGACATGGTTACAGAAATCTGTTGAGCTGTGTTATCAACTAAGATTAATTGTAATCTCATACAACCAATTGAAATAATTCACTTGTTGTCTATGAAAGTACATAGCAAACAAAAACTCCAATATTAAAAGCATGCAAACAATGTTGTACAAGGAATAAATATAGCAAAATCTTCAGGACTTATCTATACTGTATGTATATATATATATATATATA
>NW_017306470.1:433909-439630 GCF_000935625.1 Nanorana parkeri
ATACATATATATATATATATATATATATATATATACACACATACACATATACACACACATATATACATACAGTAGCAATGGATTGTATATTCAAAAACAGAACAGCAGAGCCATTTAAAGGACATTTCAATTTCCATCCTCGAAAGAAGCTATTTGGAATTATAGCTTAAATCATTTATGAAAAAAACAATATTAATGTGTAATGGTTGGCTATAGATCAACAAGGGAGCCATTTTATTGACTGAATTTAATTGTAACCATGTGACCTAATCAGGACTAGATTTCTAAAAAGACCACATAACGGACATTTTTAAATGCTTATGTGATACAGGCCTTTCTATGTTAAAAAGAGGTACCAGTCAAGATTGGCATATTATGCTGTCTGAGGCATTTTATACAGTACGTGAACATGCATACAGGTACCTACATACTGTATGTCTGTTTTCAAAATCTTCAGCCTGTTTAGTGCTTTTAAATTAATCACTGTGGGGGCTGGGCTCTTACCATAATGTGCAATTATGCATACTTGTACATTATGGCATAAATCAGTGTACAGTACTCCTCCAGCAATGACAGTTTCAGACTCCAGTTGCCGATCCATTAGATGCTACCATCATCATAAAAACTTCAAAGGTCTGCTGCACAGAGACATCTAAAAGGTAGGAAATATTTTTTTAGGTATGCTCTGTGAATAGAAAACATGCCAAATATATAGTGGGGTTTTCTCAACTGCAGAAGTGGAAAACACATTCACGCTAACAACCAGCCCATTGTTTAAATGAGAAGTGTGAGGAGAATAAAACATACTCTGTTCAATATTTAGAGCTGACATCGGACAGTGCAGCTGTCATGTGCCAGCTCTAAAACTAAGAGCTGAACGACCAAGTGGCTGCTGAACAGCCAGCTCTTGGTCACTGCTTCCTCAGTCACTGCCTCCCACAGAGAATCCTCCTCCCATCTCTGCTTCTCCAGCATTGGCTGGAACTACCTACAGTAAAGGGAGTCAGCACAGCTTGCTCCGGCTACCAGCCGCGCACTGTGAGAGAGAACTAGCAGGGAGTTAGGCAGTCAGGATTCTTCTCAACTCTGGCATGGCTCTGCCGATAGCAGGCCTGCTATCTGCTGGCTTTGGGTAACTGGAGTACATTAGTACTGAGACTCAAAACAGAAGTATAAAAAGTCTAAAAATAATTATTTGACTTTACTGTTCTTTTTTGCGGGCAAACTATAAAACCACAAACAAACATATGCAATATATTCACATTTCCCAGTGTCCTATCTCTTTAAATACCTTGCAAGTACAGAACAATACTTGTTGACCTGCCAGAAATGCACTCAGATTTAGGCAAAATGGCAAGGTAGCAAATTTGGCTTCCCCTTCCCTTCAAGTGAAATTGATAGGAATGGCAATAGGCCCAGAGAAATCTCCTCATTTCCATTGTCTCAATTGACATAGCCTGTCCTATCAGACACCAACTGCCTGCAAATACATCCTTTCATGTAAAGTGGCAGGCAGGTGCACAACTTTGACCAACTGCTGTATCACCTAGTGTGTGTGAGGACCATATGCAGGCAGTATCCTGTGTAAATAGCGACAAGTAACTTCACCTGTAGCAGCTACCTTTCAAGGACGCTTTATTTGCCTCACTGGTACTTGGATGCAGTGGCGGACCTAGGGAACAAAGGGCCCTGGTGCAAGATTATTTTTGCGCCCCCCTCCCCCCCAAAAAAAACAAACCCACAAACCCCCCCTAACCCATATCCCCTTTAGCAACCACAAAACATTTTTTGGAAAAATGGCATTGCTGTATAAAGTACTGCTGAGATTTGTAGTCCTCTATAGAGGGTGCCATTCTGCATTGCTGCAATGCAGAATGGGACCTGCTATATAGAACTACAAATACCAGCTGTACTTTATACAGCAATGCCATCAATTGGGCTACAAAAAATAATTATTGTATTTATTAACTTACCTTCACCTCCTCTGGCTGTTTCCTGGTGGGGGAGGCTGCACAAAACCACCCCTGTGTGTGTGTCCATCTCAGCGCGCCCGTGTACTCAGGAGGCTATTTGCTGGGTCCTCACAGCCAAGGTCCAGGGCTGCCACCTGCAGTGCCTGCAGGCTTTTTTTTATTCTCGGCTCCCTCCATAGTTTTCGGCGGCCGACGGGCACCCTCGTCTCTGTGTCGGGAATGTCGGAAAGACCTGATACGTCATGACTGATGGATTCGTCAATTTTCTGTCCCTCCGTTAAGAACCCCAATAAACACACGGACTGCGCGACATGGATTTTAACGGCCACAGCAGCCCTTTTATTAAACAAACCACTTTAACAATAACCAAAGTAATAAACCAAATATACAAAAATAATACTTTAAACAAGGGTTGACCTGAGAAGGGGTCTTTGGAAGCCCGCCAGCCCAAACAAGGCCTCTCATAACACTCCACCCATGTCCCCAGCCGCACCACAACCAGCTCGAGGACACTACATAGAAAAGGTCAGGACTAACAGCAGACAAGAGAGGAAAATGTAGCAAAGGTTCAGAAACAGAGACAGCAGCCAGGAATGCAAAAGCACTTGATGAGCAAGAAAGTACTATTACAAGCAGCAAGGCACACAGTGATGGGGCTTATACCAGGCTCCTCTGAACAATGGCCAAAGCCAGGCCAAGGGGTGTGTAGCAGATAAAGCTTACAGCTGAACACAGCAAAAGAATAAAGAGATGCAGAAGGCTACTTAACAGTTTACTGCAGGGGCATGAAGGTTGTAGCTGGGTTCCTGGACTTCCTAAGGGCCCTAGTCTCCTGTTTAGGTTTCTTTGTGATCCTGCTCTGTATAATCTGCATTTTTTTGTGAGTTAACATTTAATATTGACTGAAGCTTGAACCTTTTTTATACTTATTTTACAGATCAAGTATTTTTACAGTGTAAGACTTCAGGAGCTTTCTGAGTCCCAAGTGTGATGTGGGTTGTTTTCTACTAAATCCAAAATGCAGACACAGGTACCCTTTTACCATTGCTGCTTTGCTGTACGGGTACGCTTAAAAGCTTAGTCGTTGCTGAATTATAGATTATTTGGACGTGTTCCTTAACTGCAAATTAACATCAGAAATCTCAGATTAGTCTAAGTTTCAACTACAGTACTAGCACTTGGTCTTCACGTAGATGGTGTATCCCTCTCTGGCCAATAATTTAGGGCTCTTCATTAATGCAAAGAGGGCTCATAGTGTAAGATTATCGCCCACTCAACCGCTGCTTTTTAATATAGTTTAATTAATTTATTTGCCAGTCCTCAAAGACATTCCCAGCTTCCTTTGCAATACGTATTTCCATTTATCTGCTAATTAGCGTATCTTTTGTAACAATCTAATCATGGCTCTTTGCACGTTCCTTGCTAAGGAGTATCTGCAGATAAACAGAAAGAGTCACCAATACAGTTGTTCATAAGGGCTTACCGACTCGCACTTAACTAAAACATAATTAAATGTAATAGAATTGCTCCCCAGTGTCTGGTCAGGTCCCCGGCTGAAGACAAATCTTAGCCCAATCACCTCTTTTATTGGGTGAGATAGGCAGTGCGAGATCTACCATCGTTATTTAGAGAATGTGTTGTTGGTACCTGCTTTTTTTTCTAACGTTTCCTAACTCTTTGCTTTACAGATGCATCATATAAATGGCAAAGGGGCCATCTGCTTTTCTGTGAAGACGAACAATTGACGGCAGACCACGGGTAATCTCCAACATTTATATGTTTATTGTCCCTCAACAGGAAAAAGCAACAGGTTTATTTTAAAGCCCGATCTCCCAGAAGCATATTCCTACTTTTCTTTTGCTCTTCCATAGCTCTATTTAGTTATAATAGGAAATACCAGGTTCTTCCAGGGTCGGAGAAGCATGTAAATCACTCAGTTTGACAGCATGGATGCTTGGTGATTGGCCTAGAGCTGACATTTGGGGTTGGAAAGTCAGTCAGTCTTCTATCAACTCTAATTTGAGCTCCAACTAGAGCTTACACAGGCCTGTCTTTCCTTTCGCCTGTTAGCTGAATGTTTTGGTAGGGAAGCTAAAGAAATTTAAGTATGTGCAGCCTGGAAGGCTGTGTACCTGTTGCACAGGTTTGCTTTAAATTAGGTTTGCTTTAAATTAAAAGCACAGGTTTGCTTTAAATTAAAATTCACATGGATTTTATAGTACAAATTCCCCTTTAAATAATTTTTAATACCAAGTTGCATGATTCATGTGCAAATCAAAATCTGTAATAGATATTCTACTGGCAATAGTTATGTAAAAATTCTGACCTCTTTTTCTGACATGGAGCCATGTAAAAAGAGCCCACAGCTACAGCTGCATGATAGGAGACAACAGCGAAGTCATTAGAGGGAGAATATACAAATCTGTATATAAAAAATACAGAAGCAAGTAAAAAATGAATCATTGTTCCAATTCTTTTTGTTTTAAGAAAAATGTAAAGCAGCTCTGAATAACCAACCAAATGAATATACCGTATTTGCTGGGGTATAAGGCGACTCGTCGTCTAAGACTACCCCCCTTCCGAGGCAACACCATTTAAAAACATCAACATGGGCCATTTTGTTTAAATGCACCCACTAATCTGTCAGACCGCTGGATGTGCGGTAATACCAGAGTCATATATTGTGCAGTGATGACTTCAGCTAGAATCCTCTGCAATGCTACACATTGAACCCTCATAGACTTGTATGTGGCCACCCCAGGAAGGACCTTCACCATTTGACTTGTTTGTCCCGCTGGATGTGCGGTAATACTGTATGTTCGGTAGCTTCGACTAAAATATACCGCGCTGAGCCAATCACGGAAAGTGATGTACACAGTATACTGTATGTAGCTTCGGCTACATACAGTATACCCCGCTGAGCCAATCACGGCGAGCGATGTATTCTATTAATGAATACAAAGCCTGCTTGGATTGGCAGAGGTTGTGTACATCGCTCGCTGTGATTGGCTCAGCGCAGTATACTGTATGTAGCGGAAGCTACCGTACATACAGTATTACAGCACATCCAGCAGGCTGACAGATTAGGGACGTCTTGTATACCTGGTGTATAAGACGACCCCCGATTTTTGGGGGATGTTTTTAAGTATAATAAGTCGTCTTATACGCCGGCAAATACGGTATATCTACCAAAGTATATAAACCAAAGTATATTCAGCAACCTTTTACTCACAAAACATATCCCACTTGCAACTCTGTCAGAATGCTTTCTGAGGGCAAGTTCACACCATTTTCCGGACCAGGTCTGGTCTGGAAAATGGTGTGAACTTGCCCGCAGTCCCAGTGCATTCCAGACCAGACAAAATGAGACAAACAATATTTTTCTGGAACGGACTGCACTGGTGTGAACAGAGGCCAGAAATAGCATAGGGATACATAAGGATGCATTTTGGATCCGGAAACCATCTGGTCTGGTCTGGAGATGATCTGGATGTGGTGTGAATGGGCCCTGAGTCCCAGGCCAGTGCAGTATCATTCTCCAGCCTTCTCCTTTAATCTCACCTAGATAATCAATCATTAATCAATTAAACAATCCAGGTGAGAGACAAAAAACACAGACTGGATTACTCAGACCCAAAGTCTACCCGAAAAAGCTGGTCTGGGTTCCGCTAGTCTTGTACATATGATAGAAAGCGAGGGGAAATATATCGCCCCTCGATGATTTCCCCTTTCCTTATGTCACTATATA
>NW_017306470.1:440020-485046 GCF_000935625.1 Nanorana parkeri
ATAGAAAGATATTCCAGTGGTCACGGGTATATTCACGGGTCTTGTAATGGAGCAAGCAGTCGACCAATGTACCTACATTGCTCCATTACAAGACCCGTGATATTGAAAGCATTAATGTGTGTTGCGTTAAGGCAAGCACTCCAAAAAAGGTCCATGCATTATTTTTAGCAGCTCACCACAACACCTGGTAGTGTGTTACCATGCACTGGGATGCAAGTGCGTTGGGCTGACTTCAGGAGTGAATGGCACTGCAGTGCACCAACGTGCATATAGCACGTTGCTGCACATTACTACAATGCAACAGTGTGAACCTGCCAATGTCTGTGGACACTGTATAAAGAAGCTACTGTGCAATGCTCCACCAGAACACCCTCATCTCACATCTAAAGCAACATTAAATGTATGTAGTTGTAGCCTTGACTTAGTGGGTCAACCATGTTTCCCTTGAACCCCTTCCCAGAACAGTTGCTTTAATACAACTCTGTAGGCAGAGAGCTAGGAGTCAATTCTTATACAGAGGCTAAAGACTTTAAAATGTAAAGAACATGGGGGGGACATTTTCAGAAAAAAATGCTAGTTCAGCTGCTTTGCATGACATATTCTAGATGACTAAAGTTCAGCATTAAATAACAATTCAAAATGTGTAATTGGGAAAAATGATATGATAGTGACCCTCGACAATGTATTAGATAACCTGAAATGGGTATAAAATTACATTCAATTTTGCATTATGTTTAAAGGATAACTAAACCCATTAACCCCCCCCCCCCTTAGATTGTAAACTCTCATGAGAAGGGGCCCCCTCTTGTCTTAACTTGTATTGTAACTGTACTGTCTGCCTTTATGATTATTATTATTTACGCAGCGCTTTACATAGTCCACATTCACACCAGTCCATGCCCTCAAGGAGCTTACATTCTAAAGTCCCTATCTCACATGCATACATGGGCCAATTTATACAGGAGCCAATTAACCTACTAGCATTTCTTTGCAGCATGGTGAGGAAACCGCTGCAAGCACAGGGAGAACATGCACACTCCTTGTAGACAGGGATCTGGCTGGGATTCGAACCAGGGATCCCTAGAGCTGCAATGCAGAAGTGCTAACCACTAAGCCAACATATTGATATACTGCAGCTTACCTTTGATGTAAGGTACCTTTGATGTAAGGTACCTTTGATGTTACCTGCATTCGTTTTTTTCAGAACATTTTCTGCAAGTATAGAAAATAACAGTTGATCTTGCCAGAATGGGAAAATATTTTTGAAGTCCAGACAGGGTTACAACCATGGTCCCTTCATAGATACAGAAGAGTAGTAAGCATAGCCACCTAAGGATAGGCAATTCGTTATTTGCAGGATTACGAGGTAAAGATAAAAAGAAGAAAAAAGCCTGAAAAAATAATGTGGTTACTATATCTAAGGACTGGTAAGCTGCAATATATTAAAATTGTGTTATTGACTATATAGCAGATTGTTTATCATATGTATTTAACAGTCACCAAGTAAACATATTTGGATGTTTTAAGGGAAGTTGGGAATAAAACAGATTAATGAACCACAGTAAGCAAGATCAATAGCCTTGTCACTAAATATAGTCAACAGTTTTATGTGACTTTTTTTTTTTGTGATGTATTTGTTTATCTGTTCATAATTTACACTTAGTTATAAAGCTGATTAAATCATTCTTTTATAGTCAATGCATTAGTTTATGGTTACACTATACAAAAATATCAACATTTAGCTATTCTGCAATAACATGTAGCCTTTGTTTAACACAATTATATGGGTAAGTTGTAATATACAGTAACATTTTCCTTTTTATTGTTTAAAGCTGAACTCCAAGCAGACATAAAAGACACATTAAAATATATCTAAAGCCCCAACTTTTTTTGTTTTTAATTTTGGGTAGAGTAATAATTAGGGATGAACCGATACCATTTTTTCCAGACCAAGTACGAGTACCGATACTTTTCCTCAAATACTCTCTGATACAAATGACGAATTCAGAGGGGCTATGTGGACATTTTAGGAGGCTGAGCAGGGTCTCAGGAGGCTGTGCAGGATTTTAGGAGGCTGTGTGGGGTCTTAGGGGGGCTGTTCAGGGTCTCAGGGGGCTGTGTGGGGTCTCAGGTGGCTCTGAGTGGTCTCAGTTGGCTGTGCGGGGTCTTAGGAAGGCTGGGATCTCAACAGGGGTTCAGTTGGTCTCTCATGGACAGTTGTGGGCGGAGGAGGAGATGTACAGCCGGCACTGTAATCAGGCACCGCGGTTCACAGGACAGCTGCTGAGGTCACCAGGAAGCGTGGTACC
This sequence comes from Nanorana parkeri, assembly GCF_000935625.1. Lineage (NCBI taxonomy): Eukaryota > Metazoa > Chordata > Amphibia > Anura > Dicroglossidae > Nanorana > Nanorana parkeri. Next base: position 442,330 of record NW_017306470.1, read on the forward strand.
AGAGGCAGCCGATTTCATTTCAAAATTTAAAACGCCAACATCTGTGTTTAGTATCAGGGCATTTTCACTGGTACTTGTGAAAATGCTCAGTATTGTCACTAATACCGGTATCAGTGCATCCCTAGTAATAATTCAAATCCATTTTTGTGCCATATGTGTACCCCTGGGGAGATTTCCATTTAATTCCTATCCTGTGTGCACAGCAAGAAGTAAATTGAGGAAAGGTCCCCTTTTAGTTGTCACTGGTACAAGTATCCCCATTGGAAGATTTCCTTTATATTCATCGTGACAACTGAACATTTTGGGTTTCCCCTCACATTTTTTCATAGGGGCAGTGGCCACCAGGACAAATAGAGACAGTGAATCTTGCCTGCAGGGACACTAACCCTACCTCACTATACCAAAACAAAAGTTTTAGTTTTTTAAATTGAGTTGGGAACAAAGGATGATTTGCTGAGATCTTCCCCCGGGCTCTCGGCTTCGGAGCCCCGCTGTCCTGATAGCTAAATCCTTTTTAGCTGCTGGTATTCTCATCTTCTCTATGGCCTTGACTATTTATAAAGTGTTAAAAATGCATGCAGTGAAATTGAAACTGGTATTAAAAAAATGGCAGCAAACCACAGTGAAACAGAGGGATTAACGAGGGCTTCATCCTTTTTATAGTGTTAAAAAAAATGGAATGCATATCTCTTCATTATATTTTCCTTATTAATTACATTTAGGATTTGCAATTTAATTAATATGAAATATTCCGTAAGATCATTTTATATTTATCACATGCAGTTCCCGAACCCAATTGTCCTTCTTAGATTGCACACAGTATCTCTAAGCATCCAGTAAATGCTGGACTTAAGCCAATTGCGGGCACCGTAATATCCATAACGTAAGGTGTCAGTAAACCCTGAAAATAAAACGTCTCCTATTTTCTCCTTTTGGTCTGTTAAATATACCACAAAAATGTTTTGTTATATCTGTAAAGCTGGCCGTACACCTACAGTATATATTATCTGCAGATTTTCTATGGTCAGATGGATAAAGTGCAACAGACTCCTCCATCTATGCTAAACTGTGTGGATGGAGGAATCTCCCACTGGGCCAAGCTTCAGTATCTTGCTAGTCGGCCCCGCTGGCTCTCAAAACACCTGAACAATGCCTGCATCCAATCAGATTGTTCAGGTATTTTGACAGCCAGCGGGGCCGACTAGCAAGCGTGGCCCAGTGGGAGATTCCTCCACCCACACAGTTTTAGCATAGATGGAGGAACCTGTTGCACTTTTTCCATCTAACCATGGAAAATCTGCAGATAATCTAACGGTGTGTGGCCAGCTTTAGACAAGTGCACAGACATATCTGTTGAACCTGAAAGAAGTCCAATGAGCTTGTAACTTCCTGTACTTCACTGAAATCTCAAGTGTTAATTAAGGGCTCAGCTTTCTCTGTTGACTACAGAACACCAATGTTATGGAGATGAGTTGCAGAGGATTTGTTCTTTGATCCCCACACACTTCCTTTTCTGGGTGACAATACTGCTCCACCAGTACATTGAATTACTCCAATACAGAAGTGTGTTACTGGCATGACCTGTATATAAATACACACACATATAATGTCTATATATATATATATATATTTGTAATAATAATTTCATACTGGCTTTCTCCAAAGTTCCTGTAGATTCCTCTTTTAGTTTTCCTACTGTACTTTTGGCCCCCCACTGAAATCATTGCTGCGGGTCTGTCTTTGGCCCATCTATGTTTGGCCAATAAAAAATATAAGAGCCACAGCATCATCACAGATTGTATTTTGTGAATGGTCAAGCATAAATGTACACACAAGCATCACAGTCTTTTCTAATGTTACCAGGCTTTTATGAATACATCTCCCTGTAGTGATGTTAAGATATGCGTGTTACATGTGGTGGAGCTCTCTTCTCTGTTATAATCTAGCCTGCAGTACATACCTATTAGCATGGAGTTTCAGTACCTACTGGGACATGTAATCGCTGCGTTGAACACAGGTCACCACAGTGTAAGCTACGGTACTATTCTCTACCCAGATCCAGATTTCTAAGAATTCCTTAGTGCAGCTGGAGGTGGGGTTGTATGGCAGTGACTTCTAAGCAAGATTTAAGGAATTTCCTAGAAGCAAGTGGAAATAAAACAGGGTGTATTGACCAGTGGAAGCGAGAGACTAGGAGATTGTTTTTTCATAAGCTGGAGATCTGTTTTAAAGCTTAAAGAAGAACTGAGCTCCGTCAAAGAAAGGCAACCAGAGGACAGAGGACGAATCACTAGTGATGGGGCCGGACTAAGTGCGAACTCAGTTCACTCAAGCCTACTTATAACTCTAACCTCCACCTAGGGCCGGATTTACTCTCTCTGCTGCCCCAAGGCCAGGTTCCTCAATGCGCCCCCCTGTATGCAAGCTGAATACAAGTGTTCTCAGCAACATCGCCGAGATCACTTGTACAAAACAAGTGGCGGCTTCCCCGCTGTACATTTAGCCTTGCCTGCCCAAAGCAGAGCTAAATGAAGAAAACTACCCGCCCGGTGCCCGGAACTGCATGTCCCGGCCGTTTGGAGATAGGAATTCCACACCCCTGCTGCCCCTGTACTCCCTGCTGCCCCACAAATTTGTGTTCTCTCATATATGATGTAGCCTTGAATGTATTTTTAATTATCCATTATTTGTATTGTAATATACTGTAGTCTCGTCATTTAACAGTTGCATTTTCAATTACCGTATATCTCTGGTACAACATAATTTATATATACAATTGTTGTGTTTCTTTTTGTAAGCAACCGCCTCTAAACCTTCCGGAGAACGTAAAGTTTATGTCCTTATTATCAATAATAATTGTCTTACATTTGTCCTGCAGCAACAGACAGATGCTCTAAATATACACTATTATGGTTTTGAGTCAATTTAATTTGCATGTTTTAAAATGTTAATACATTTTTAAACAAATGTTTTCTTTTAAACTATTTCATTAAATATTTGCAATACTTTCTAGTAGAGTGGGGAAGAATATGAACATTTCTAAGGCTTGAAATGCTGTGTGTATATCATAGGGAGAGCTTGTGTCACAAAAAGCTCCCCACAGATAGCAGTAGAAACCTAAAAGTAGACTAAAGGTGTGGGGTGCTGGATCTCTTAAAATAGCAACTGTTTTCGGTCAGGTCTTAAGGAGGGTGGAAGGCATGATTATCCTTAGGCAGCTCTCTGGGACTGGGTGTGCAAGTAGCAAATTGCCAAAATCAGAAGGCATAAAGTCCAGATTTAATTTCATTCAGACTGGCTTAACCAGCATCTGTAGAAAACTTAGACAAAATTGCTTATAGGCAGGGTTGGCACCAGGGGCATGCTAGAAACTTTCTCTAGCCCTTCTGTAGTACCCCCACCATCTACCACCTACTATGAGGATAAGGACGATCTGAATCAGGGCAAACATGTTTACTGCAGCTGTTAAAGTATGCCACAGCTCTTCTCTTATGGCATGGAATGGCTGATTTTATTGTAACATGTGATGCAGGTTTGGGGACTTAGCTCCCCCCCCCCACACACACACACACACACTTATATTAGTCCAGTATATGCTTTGTTGAAATGTACCAAACAATAATGAGGATGGACACTTTGAACCCCCTTTAACGCATTAGCATTTAATGAGATAAGTGTCTGAATAAAATTAAATTGACTTACCTTCTGCTTTTGGCACTTTCCTCTTTGCACCCATAGCAGTAAAAACTTGGCAGTTGACCCTTCCTCATTTTATCCAAAACTAAAAAGAAAATGTTTTGCCTGGAGTTTTTATTGATGGACAGATTTCTAAAACTTGCATGATTATATGTTAGTGGTCTAACATCAGTAAAGGAAAACTGGGCCCACTTGAAAACACTTTCCATTTTCCAGCAATAGGACCCTTAAGCATAGGTTCTGCCTGCATGGTCATCATTGAAGCTTTTGACTGTTGTTTGTATGCAGTTGGAGCTGTTAAAATGGTTTACCAAACAAAAGAAAAACCTTTCATTTCATGTGGGTGCAACAGACATTGGCTGTCTTTAAAATCTCTTCTGTTCTACTAGTTCTTGGTTCTGTCAGCATACCCTATAATATATGCATAAAATTGCAGTTGCTATAAAAAAAAAGACTCAGCATACCTATACATTTTGGAAGACAGCTTCAGTAGAACGGTGTTGATGTGTTTAGAACTGGATGTCCACCAGGAGTTCTCAGTCTATTACACAAAACCATAATGAGTATAATTTCAATGTTTGAGCACCTATAGATTATGGAGATCACTTCCAACCCATGTCCAGGTGGTGGAAAGGTCAGCCCTACACTTGGATTCCCAGCCATTATAAGTTCATATCTACAGCTCTTCATAGCAATAGGTGCTCCCCTAGTGGTTTGCTCAGGCCAGAGATTAGCTCTCAATAAAGCAACAAGCTGCTCCCTAGGCCTTCAAAAGCACACCAAATAATGTATTTCTTTAGTGCAATTTTATGGTTTTATCATTACATTAAAAGAGTTTATATGTACCATCAAATGTTCTCTTGTTTGTTTTTGGTTCTTTTAGTGTATTTATCACTTTCTTGGCTGGTTCTAGCTGGAAGGATGTGTATTATTTGGTTTATTCATTACAGCTTTGGCTTTTGTAACCGCTAGTTCATCCCCATGGTTTACCTTTCTCGTCTGTTTGCTAGTTGGTTAGAAAGTATTTGAGGTTGAATAAAGACAAGGATCCATCGAGTTCAACCTTTGTGTGTAAGTGTGTGTGTGTAGTGCATGCATGTGTGTATATGAGTCCCTTGAGGGTCTTAGGTTTTAAGAGTACCTGTACCTCTGTATGTTACCAACTCTGATGAAGGTATCTAATTGACTTTTGAATTTGAAGTTTGTTCTCCATTGTAAGATGCCTTTGTCTGAAGCATTGGATACTTCTCTGGGAAGTTTTAGCTCTGCCTCTTAAAACATGCTGACCTGCGTTTGAAGCCTACCTAGGCGTATTCAATATGCGCGTTTGTCACGCATTTCGCGTCGCGCGTTTTTACCGTGATTCTCCAAACGCGCGTTTCCGAGGGCTACTTGGCTGTATCCCAATGGAAACGCGAGACCAAAACGCCCCAAAGAAGTACATGTACTTCTTTGGGCGTAGGCCGTTTTGTAGCGCGTTCAGACGGGCTGAAATACGGAAAGGTGTGAACCTTACCCATAGAAAACAATGGGATTTTCAAGTTTGTACGTTTTGTAGAGCGTTCATAGAGCGTTGAACATGCGACAAAACGTAAAGGTGTGAACAGGGCCTAAATATGGAAATGCTGCAGCACCTCCCTGCTTTTTCTTGGTGCATATACATGTTACATACATTTCAGCTTCAGATAGGAAAGCCTGTAGGATTTGAATAAATGTCAATCACTCTGTGCTGTTGGGGACTACAATGGCACAATTTTCCTGATGTCTCCTGGTGTCGCACTCCTATCGATTCGCTCTCGGATGTAATATTGAAAACAGCTTTATATCTAAGTAGTATACAGTATGTGCCTGAATTTGGTTTGGTATCAGCCTTTTGCAGTCCCTTTATAGCAGTGCTTAGACTGGGGGAGTGTAAATCAGTGAAAGGAGCTATCAGTTTTTACTGCCGTGCAAGGAACATACTGATCGGGAGAGAGAGGAGAGTGACAGAGAGATGAGCTAATCAGCATGCTGTTTCTCCTTTTACTGTCCGCTCATGGTAAAGGGGTGGGGAAGAGCTGTGTACATTTCAGAACATCTCAGGGCTCCTCTATGGCTCCTCTGCCAGGTAAGACTTTGCTGTGTGGCAGAGCTGTGTACAACTCAGAACTGGTTAAACAAAAATCAAATCCTGGTAAGGTAAGAGAGCTCACTTGTATGCATTTTATCTATTTAACTGTTTGACTGGAGTTCAGCTTTAAAATATGTATATTAAACCCTCAGCAGGGGGCTAAAAACCCTACTACTGCCCATGGCTCTCAACATAAAAAAAATCCATCTACTAGGTAGTGTTTAGTATATGACAAGCTAATGGCCATGACAGTGATTATTTCAGGCTCTTCCTGAGGGGTGTGATGGGATCACAGTGTTGTTCCTGTCTGTAATTTCTCACAAGAGGCCAAACAATGAGATGACTGTTGATAATAGGAGAAAACCTCTGAGACAGAGAGAAAATTACATGCGCTCTGATTGATGTTTACAATGCTGGGGGGGGGGTGCTGGAAAAATCAATAGGACCGAATTCTTTGAAATGTATTCCCTCACCCTATTACCAAACTGTACTGTCTTGTTTACTTCAAAGCAGAGACGCAACCAAACAAAGCCGCACATCTGTCTTTTTAGTTTAATACTACATAGGCTTATCCTGCTCCAGCTGAATTTAAGATTTTAAGAATAAGTCAACAACCTCTTACTTCCTGTCATGTGACCTGTCAGCCCGTGCAATACCGGATTTCTACAGAGAATGCGGTAAGGCAATGGCGGAAGCTGGCAGGGGGGCATTTGCCCCTTGGTCATTCCTAATTAGATGCAATATATTGGGATGGTGGCACAGTGGTTTTACTCACCCATTAACACAACATTCAGAGCATGACCCGCAGTCAGTGATACATGCTGGGCATTTGTGCACAAACTTCCTTTGCAGCTCTGAGATGTCATGTGACCAAATGCCGAGAGTCACAAAGGAAGCTGATGCTGCAAAGGTGGGTAATAGTGAAGCAGGTCCTTTCGGAACACACACCTTTTACCATGCCCGCCAATCACTGCAACATCACAGCAAACTTGAACCACACACATCTACCCCTTGCATAACAGAGCTATTTGGTCACGTTTGGCCAAAAGTTCCCAATGCTCCCCTGGCCTCTGTGCAGCAGAAGCTTTGTCACCCAAAATGAGCAACTGTTATGAAAACCAACACCTAAGCAAACAGAGTCCACAAAAGGAGCTTTTGCGTACGTATATGGGATTTACAGCTTAGCAAAGCTGGGGAGCCGACAAACAGAAAAGAGTGTGCTGGCAAGCCATTCCCCATACGATAGTGGTATTTGTTTGTGTCTATGAATACTGTCAGCAGACACCCTCCACACTTCCCACAACAGTTGTGATTGACAGCCAATAGTGGAAAACATCTTGGAGCTTGGAAATCGCAGGTCATATTCATGTGCTTAAGGAGAGGAAGCTACAGGGCAGATATCTGGTCTAGAAAACCACCAGCAACGCTGCAACACGAACATGTAGACTGGAAGTAAAAGAAACTATGGAAAGGTAAGCGTTTGATAGTCAGGGAAACATCAAGCTACATTCAAGACACAACAGATCTTCTCAATAAACTGAACACCCTGGGCCCAATACCTGATGGTACTATCCTGGCTACTATGGACTTGGAATCCTTGTACATAAAGACACATTTCCTACAAGGATGGAATAGTAGCGTGCCGCAGGTACTTTAACCAAAAATATTCCTGCAGATCCAATCATGCAACTTATACATTTTATTTTAACACACAACTATTTTGCATTTGGAGACTAACTCTACCTACAGCAAATGGAAACAGCAAAAAAAATCTTCTGAAATACCAATAATGCAAAGAAGAGACCTGTATCCCCTTGATGTTCGCCTACAACCCACAACTCGAGATTCTAAAAAAATCATAAAAGAACTCCAACCAGGTTTTTTACACAATGGCGAGAAACTATGAGATATTTTCTAGAACCCTCCCCATCTGTCCTGCCGACAGCCACCCAATCTACAGCAAGGGCTTTTTTTTAGGGTACTTTAGGGAATCCAAGAATGGCACGTTTTCCTGTCTGCAAAACTGGTGTAAGACCTTGTGTCCCACTATGACTAAGCTGTCGTCTCAGTGTAGCTCACAATTCGGCTGTCAGACAGACTACAGACAAAAAGGATACAAGGCCATGACCAAATGGGCTTATGCCACTCCTTTGCATTATCGCCTGAACTTACTTGTTAATAACATCCTTTCCTCACTGACCCATACATTTTTGTAAGCATATAGATTTCCATATTTGTTGTGGCCTCAATCAACTTGTCTACTTGGATTTCCACTATATTTGTGTGTACATCAGTATGATTTTTCAGTTATTTGTATGGCACTATGCCTAATGAACACTACGTGTTTCTGTAAAGCTTGCACTTTAAAATATATTTAGATATTTTTACTTTCCTACTGTCTATGACTAACACAGTACACTTTACTGATACCATGATCAAAATTTGCGATTTGTAAAGATGTATGTAAGACTTCAGATATCCGTACAGTAAAACAGAAATTCAGTCGTTTTCATCTCAGGAAGCTTTTTTCTACATCACAGCATTATATTTTGATGGCTTGTAAGCTTTCCACCTTCTCTGATTTCCTTATACGCTAACAGACTAGTTAATTAGAATGGAGCTTGTTCTTCTTGCGTATGAGGCCTCCCCCTTTGCAACGTGTCTTTTTTTGACCGGTAAAAGTTAAAATACTGAATAAGACAGAACATACACTGTCACCAGAGGTGGCAAGTAACAAGGACATTGCCTGTACCAGAGATACATGCTTCCAGAAGTGAACATCATTAAAGTAGACCTTCTACGGATAGTATTGCCTATCACAACTCCTTTCCATGCACATGTCCTAAATGTTAGAATTAGCAAGGTCATGCTGCAACACCAGGTAATCTATACTGCCTTGTTTAGGTAACGAGTGCCCTCTCAAAGGAGGGGTGAAAAAGAATGCAATGAAGCTTCAGAAAGGAATGGACAGCTGTGACCCCTCTTTTTTCAGTGGGCTATAGGCTCCTGCCTAGAATGCATTGTGTGTGATCTTTTTCTCATCTAGCTGGTGCTAATGAAAAGTCAGATTGAATATACTATACACAGTTGTCATTCTTTTGACAAAACAGTCTCAAATTACTGTTTAAGTATAGGTGTACTTTAAACAAAGTGTAATTTTCCTTTTGGCCACTTAAAGCTGGACTAAACGATCCCACCCTACCCCTGCACAGATACATACTTATCAAGTTCCGACAGACCCAGCCTACACTGTTTGTTTTCATCCTGCATTGAACATCTCCCTTTCCTGGCTGTGCCCGTGCAGCACATGCCTATTGACTTCTGTGGAACTGGTCTACCTCCGTCTCCCTGTCAGGAGATGAGCCCCATAGCAGTCAATGGGGATGTAATGTACAGGTGAGGTCAGGAGAGGTAGATGTTCACTGCAGGATGTAAACACACAATGGAGTCTGCGGCCATCAGAATTCTGTTAGTATGCATCTGTGCACAACGAGATAGGGATCAATTAGGTCAACCTAAAGAGGCCCACAATATCAATGCATTTGGTTTTAAAGTGCACTTTTCCTTCAAAGTAAAACATTGACAATGTTTATGTTGCCAAATGATCCACAATGCTATTGGATGCCTACTGACAGTGGTCAATTTGGTTTCGGAATCTAGGCTTTATATACCTATGGTCATAACAGTGTTACGGTGTTAATGAATGGGCCTGATCACTGTCACATGGGGTGGGAAGAAAAACCTTAGCCCTGTGTAAAGGGGGGGGAAAAAACCACGGCTGGGGTGGAGGGGGGGGGGGGGGGGGGGGGAGAGCCGTCAAGGACGCAGTATAAGCATGGATGGAGGGGGAGGTTTATTATCTATAAGGGTATAAGTCAGGTAAATAAGCTTACTATCTTTTATGATAGTCAGGAATGATGCAGAAAGTAGGACAGCTTATAGCCAGTTAGGTTATGTGTGAATAGTGCAGGTTGTAGAAGATCATAACAGTCTGCTTAAGTACTTGGAGTGTTACACAAAGTGGAATATCTTACATTCTATTAAGGTTAAAGGGCTTATATAAAAGCATATAAAAAGTAGACTAGTGTAAGGGTGGAATATAACAGAACTGATCACAATAAATAACAATAGTATAGAAAAGTATTGTCCCTTTGCCATTAAAACATTCCTGCTTTAATGTTTTAATATCACTTGGATATACAAACAGGGTGGGTGGGGGCAATCTAAGGCTGGGGGTGTGAAGCGGTTAACCCGCTTAGAGCCCTGTTTGGCCTTAATCCATCTCTGGTCTCACCCCCAGTCTAACTGCAAAAAGGTCATGGGAAAATTACCAGCTTCGCATTAGCAGATGGCTGAATTATTTTTTTGTATCACCTGGGGTTGCTCATCAATACTTTCTACCAATACAATGCTTAGTTTGAAAACTAAGTTACTTAAAAAAATATCTACTAATTCTTCCTTACGGCTCTGTTCCTTTCTCTCCAGACTCTTACCTCCGAGCTGTCAATGGGTCTTAATACGAACATAGATTGCACTGATCTCTCATTAGAAGCTTGTTTAAAGAAAAGTCAGATGGTCATGCATGGCTGCCTATACATCGATAAAGAGCAGAATTATTGTAGGTTTTGCTGCGTTTACACATAATGAATATTATTGACATATGCTAGCCAGCTATGCACTGTATTTACTTTGAAAAAACTCAATTTTATACCACAGACTGGTCAATTAAATGTGAAGAGAAAATGGTCTGTTTCAGTCTGTGCTAAAAATATTTGTATTGCATATTTCAGATTTCCAATAAATATAACATTCTCTTGATAATAGGGTACTGCTTTGGAGACTGCACTGGAAGAAAGTAGACCTGGGAAGGGTAAAATGACAGTCAACTAAAATAATCAACCAGATGGAAGGTGTGATTCATAATGTTGGAAGTGAAGGTAACTCTGAGGCTGGGTTCACACCTGGGCGTAAGGAATGTGCGCGTTTGCCACGTTTACAGCGATTTGCGGTAAAAGAAACGCGTGACAAACGTGCATCTCCGAGGGCTATCCGGCTGTATCCTAATGGATACGCGCGGCAAATACGCCCCAAAGAAGCTCCTGTACTTCTTTGGGCATAGGGTGTTTTACAGCGCGTTCCTACACGCTGTAAAATGCCCAGGTGTGAACCAGGCCTTAAGGCATCTGCATACCAAGACATTTTGGACAATTTCATGCTCCCAACTTTGTGGGAACAGTTTGTGGATGGCCCCTTCCTGTTCCAACATGACTGCGCACCAGTGCACAAAGCAAGGTCCATACAGACAAGGATGAGCAAGTTTGGGGTGGAGAACCTTCTCGTCCAACATCAGTACCTGACCTCACAAATGCGCTTCTGGAAGAATGGTCAAACATTCCCATAGACACACTTTTAAACCTTGTGGACACCTTCCCAGAAGAGTTGAAGCTGTTATAGCTGCAAAGGGTGGAGCAACTCAATATTGAACCGTACGGACTAAGAATGGGATGCCTTTAAAGTTCATGTGCGTGTTAAGGCAGGCGTCCCAATACTTTTGGCTATATATATATATACACACATACACACACTTTTTGTATTATTTAAAAATATTTAAGTGACACTAAGCCCAGGAGTTAAACCTTTAAAGTGCATTCAGGTACCTTAACGATTAATACAGATTTAGCTTATTTGTGTATCACTCGCTGTAGATCCTCAAATTATCTCTAAATTGGTGCTGACACTGTCCTTCATTCTGGAGGTTGACAACTTTTGTTCCCCATGGTCCCTGTGTGTGCTGTAAAGTAGTCATCACTCCCTCCCATGATGGATTACAATCTCATGTTTAGTTTACTAATTTGCATTGAGATTGTAGTCCATCAGGGGAACAAATTTGGAGCGGTGGCTACTTTATAACACACACAGGGACCGTGGGGAACAAAAGTAGCCCCCCTCCAGAAAGAAGGACAGTGTCAGCATGAATTCAGAGATGATTTGAAGATCTACAGCTGAGTGTTACACTAATATGCTAAATTTTTGTTAATAGTTAGGGCTAGTTCACACCAGCCACAGTCCTTTTCGGTCCGATTCTGGCCGGAACGCACTGGCCGGAACGCAATGTATCACATTGCAGCCCTTTCACTTTTTTGTGAGGTGGGAGGGGGTGTTATGATGCATTGAACTCAATGGCACCACAGCCACGCCCTCCGGCCACAATGCAGTCGGCTGCATGGGAACGCAATACCTGCGGTCTGGCCCAGTCAGAAAAAATGCTGCAAGCATTTTTTTTCCTGACCATACCGGAACGTAGGCATTGATGTGCCACGCGTTCCCATACGGCCAATCACATTCACTTCAATGCACCGCCGTGCGCCTCATGACTCACAACAAAGTGAGCCGGCCGCAATGCGTTCCAGTGCGTTCCGGCCCCAATTGGCCGGAACGCTGGTGGCTGGTGTGAACTAGCCCTTAAGGTACTTAAATGCATTTTTAAGATTTAACTTCTGAGTTAAGTGTCATTTTAACCTCTTGCCGTCCGCCCGTAGTAAAAAAACAGACGGACGGCACTGCAGCATCTGCGGGTTGCCGTCTCCAGACGGCAATTTTTTTCTGCTCGCGCGCGCCCCCTAGCGGGCACGCACGGGCAGAAAAGACCCGTCCAATGCGAACACCCGGTACCGGGTGTTTCACATATAGGCGATCAGCGGGTCCATAGCCTTTGCTATTATATAGGGGGTTGTTATCCCCCTATATAATAGCAATAACAATAAGTGCAAAAAAATATATATAAATAAAAAAAAAGAAAAGTAACACATAAAAAAATAAAATAAAATAAAAGCCACATATAAAAAAAGGGGAAAAAACCCCCCCAAAATGTTTAACTCCCCCACCCCCACGTTTACGCGCCTATAAACGTAAATACGCGTCCGGTGCCCCAGCGCGCAAAAATTACAATTGCGCTACACATGTTACATATCGCCGCGAACGTCGCAGTGAGAGCAATCATTTTAGGGCCATCAATCACTGATAACACTAAACTGATGAGCGGTAACAGCTTTTAAAGCGTCGCCTATGGCCAATTTTGGGTATTATCGTTTTTTGAGGTTTCGCGCGCGCACGCAATTTTAAGGCTTGACATGTTTAGTGTCTTTTTACCCGACGTGACCCCATCTTTTATATTTTACCAAAAAATTGGGTAATAATAAATGTTTTATCATTTAATATAGGGGAAACTGTTTTTTTTTTTAAATTTCGGTAATTTTTCCTTAATATAGTAAAAAAATAAAACCCCCAGTGGTGAATAAATACCACCAAAAGAAAGCTCTATCTGTCCCCAAAAAAGGGTATAAAATTCATTTCAGTACAGCGCTGCATGACGGAATAAATGTCAGTTAAAGTACCGCAGCGCTGAATACTGAAAAATGGCCTGGATGGGAAGGGGGTTTAACACCGCGGATGTCAACTGGTTAAAGTCAATAGAGATCAAAAAGACAACATTTGATTCCAAAATTTGTATAAAAATTAAAAAACCACATGAGGACATCAGTTGTGCATGGAAGAAAGGTTCCAATCAGTTATGTATTCTGTATCTTTTTTTTTATACAACTAATGTACACAATCGACTATGTTCTGATCAGACTCCTGGGCAGTACTAATAAGATATGTCAGGCCGGTGGCCCTGAGCGGAGATACTTTATCATTCAGACATCAGAGCAGAACTTGCAGTCAGTGACACATAATGGCCAGTTAGGGACACATAATGGGCATTATAAATTATCTTATTCCCATTTAGACCTGTGATCACACAGTGCCTGGCAGAGGAAAGTGTTTCGGCACCAACTTCCTTTGCAGCTCTAAGATGTCATGTGACTAAATGCCAAGAGCAGCAACGGAATCTAACGCTGGAAGATCTAAAAAAAGAGATAGTAAACTATGTTCCCTAGAAGCGCCCGCCGTTTACCATTATATCAGTTATGGAATTTTAAAACAATGGGTTATTATTTTTTTACAACAACTATTGAACATTACTGTAGGATAATGTTGGAATATTTTGATCCAATTTGCTGATACCCGAATACCACTGCAATTGTAGGATCTGAAAGGATTTTGTTTGCCGCTATGATGCCTAATTGGCCACACTTGATCAGGGGTTTGTTTGTTTTATCTTCTACAGTTTATGAGAAGTCAAGTTTGATGTTTGTGTTTTTTTTCCAGACTTGCTAACTGTAGCTTTGTAAATGCCCCCTAACATCCAATAGTTACCAGGCAACAAGCAGATATCCAGCATGTCGGATGCAAAATATATTAATAAACTGAATATATCTGCAGCATATGCCTGTATTATTAATCTTACAAAATTATAAATGTGGCACTATTTCCAAACAGATACGTATTTCAATTTTGGCAGAGTTGTATTTGTTAAATCTGATGATGATCCAGCAACCCAATGGTCAAGTCAAGTAGATGAACTACAGTTACTGGTGAAGTTACATCAGCTAGGGTGCAGTTTGAAGGAATGATTGAATGCAGCTTGAAGAGCCATACTAGGCTGCTGTACTTGCAAAACATTAGGTAGGTGTTTAGTGGATGTCTAATGCAAGAAACTCTAGCTAGGTGCCACCTGGAGTTACCACACAGCCAGTATATAAATACGGGGATGGGGTCAACTTCAGCAACAGCTGAACTCTGAGAAAAAAATTACACTTTGCAGTGGGGCTGCCACACACTGCAAGAGTTAAATTATTATTTTCTTTAGGGGGGAACAGAAAAAGCAACTATACTTACCTTACTCACTCGCACCCCAAGCAGTTGTCACTCTACTCCTGTCAGGGTCCAACACGTTATCTCACATTATCAATGGATTCTCAACTGCAGATTTTTATCCAACCCAAATTGTAATTATTTTACAGTGATTCCGTTTTTCAGTCCTGCAACATTAACTCTAATGATTAGAGAGGTATGAGCAGGGACTGGCTACATCATACATTGCTGGAGGTTTATGTGGAAACCACAAACAAGGTGTAGGGATAGATTCAGATTCAATATACACGAGTTAATGTTGTGGAAGGGGGTACAAAAGGAAAAGTGGAGGATGTTTATCCGTTAGTGAGGTAGTTGGAACTTTTAGACAATGCTATCATTTGGCAGTTTTACAAGCATTTGTATTAGGGATGTTCACATACCAAGTACTGTACTCCGTACAAGTACATGTACAGATACTTTTCCAGCTCCAAGCCTAGACTAGAGAAAAATTCAGAAGTTAGGTGGCAGCTGTCATTTTTAAGGAGCATACGGAGCTCCTGGGATTTTTGCATTCCTGTTTTAATGTATGATTTTATCTTTATAAATATATGTAAGGGATGCACCGATACTATTTTTTTAAGTACAAGTACTGGTACCTGTCCAAGTACTCACAGATACAAGTACTCCACAACTCCACAGCTCGTATATGAATTTTCCATGCAGTTACCTTTACTACAAATAGTAATCAGCCTGCCAACCAAAACCTTATATTTGGCTTTAGTCAATCATATTAAGCCAAATATAAGGTTTTGGTTGGCAGGCTGATTACTATTTTTAGTAAAGGTAATTGCTTGGAAAATTAATATACCAGCCATGAAGTTCTGGGCGTAAAAACATACTGGTCCACAGCATAGGATGATGGGCTGGCCAATCAGGGTGTGCCATGTCAACAGGTGGATGTCATCTGATTAGTCAGCTTCCAATCTTAAAGGAGAACTATGAGGTGAGTGCTTTTCACTCACCTCATAGTTCTAGCCGACCTGTGACAATGAGACTGTCACAGGTCGGCTCAGTAGATCGGGAGGTGAGCGAACACATACCGGGTTCGCTCGCCTCTCGATCCTGTCACGGCTCTCTGCCGTGACAGGGGGAGGGGCTGGATTCCCCTCTCCCCGCTCCGATCTGCCAGCGCTGACTGGCGGAACGGACGGGGGAGGGGGCGGGGACAGCTGGCTCTGCCTCTAGATAGGCAGAGCCAGCTGTCACTCATGCAGCTGGGCGGATCCCGTCATCTAAGTCGGGATCCGCTCCGGCGTCTCAGTATACCGCGAGCTGTAGCTCGCGGTATACGGAGCTTAGGGTAACGGGAGGACGCTAGTTTGTGTCCTCCCGTTACCCTAAGGAGAACTATGGGGAAAAACACTGACCCCATAGTTCTCCTTTAAGCTCTGGTCTTTGGCAAGACAAGCTATGGTTCTGACAAAGGGGGTGTGCCCCTGAAATGCGTAAACCGAGGCACACAGCAGCTGGAAGAGTCAGGAATGCAACTGACAATCGTTGTGTTTGCAGTCCTAAAGTTCCTCTGTGACCAGTTGAATGTGTGACATTCAAAGCATTCATTCACTTACACTTGTGAATCTAATTGTAAATGTTCTTGTACATCTAATACATTATTTAAACATGGAGGCGGCGCTCTGTTTTTTTGTTTCTTTGCATGTGCTGAAAAGAATCCTTGTTCTCTGTGAGGAGCAGCCCCATAGCTAATAAGAATTGTGATTTGGCAGGAGATGGTCTGAAGCATTTTAGCGCTGAGATAGTTACTTTTTATACACGTCCTGTTTTACAATGTAGGATTGCTGGTCCTGCATTGCACAAGACAAAGTTGGAGTTCGACCGATGGAGCGGCAAAAGGAATCCGCTTCGGAGGAACCGTTCTTGCAGCTGGGGGGAAGCCTGAAGGAGCATGGGATAAGGTAAGTACATTTTCTTTAATGTTCCCCTTAGACTAAAGAAGCATTTAATCCTTGCAGTGTGAGGGGTTCCCACACTGCAAGGTCTTTTTTTTTTTCTGGCGTTCAGCTTAAGGTTGAACTTAAAGAAATCAAAATAAATATAATTTCAGTGTTCAGTGTTTTGACATTATAATTTCAGTGTTTTGAAATTAGGTTTAATGAAAGGTAACCTTAAATCTAATGCCATGCTATTTTTTTTTTTTTCCTCAGCAGGTGTCAAAATAAATAAAGAAGCTCAGGCTGCAATACTCAACTTCTCTCCTGTTCTGTCCACGAGATGTCCTGAGTCTACTGAGTTGAATGACATCCAGCATTATTTAACCCAGAAGACTGAGGACATACTGAGAGTGCAGGTCATCATCATGGTCCTGCACCCTGAGGGCATGTCACCATAGCACTCGGCATGCAGATGTAATGGTGGAAAGAACAGCACTGACATTATCATGTTAGCACTACTCTATGTATCATTGAATACTGCCCAGCCTGGAATGAGACAAAGAGGAAGAGGACCCTGACAACACATAACCAGCCTAAGGACTTTTGGAAAGGAGAAAAAATATATAGTATAAAATACTGCCTGGAGGGCATTTAAAGGAGAAACGGTGAGAAGGGGAAGCATGGGGGGGTGGCAGTAGAATGACCACATTTTAGAGTTGGACTTTTACCATTCCTTATGTAATGTACAGTCACTAGAAAATTACAGTGAAACTGCAGCTTTTTTTGGTTCATTTTAAATATAGTGGAAGTGCCTCGCTAGTTTATGGCTGCAGAAATGAAAGATAATGACACTTAATGATGTTTGGATCTAAACATAGAACAACACTAAATTGCTTCCCAAAAATAACTACAAAACGTCGCTTCTATAATTTATATAAGATAGCAAAGCTACAACAAACTCCATACAATTTACAATAAGGAGAATAAAGTGAACTTTCTGTCAATATCTACAAAATGACTGGAGTTGTACTTTAAACAGAAAATAGCAGTTAATCCACCTCTAGTTCCCCTTTATGATGGCAAAGCTTTAGTCACACAGACCACAGCTATTCCGAAATGTTATACTGCCTACTGTGCACCTTGCATTAATATAGCTGTCACCACTACTAAACTCAGTTCTTAGCACACTGAGCTGTGCCTAGCAATCTATACATTTCATCTGCATTCCTGGCAGGTTATTTTTATACTCTGTCAAGCAGAAGTGTGAGCATAGCATAGAACCTGTTTGGTGGTAATTAGCAGCCTCAGACAATCAATATGATTTTGTTAGCTAATTACAGCTGCAAACTGCGTCAGTGGACTCAATGAGACCCACGTGGTGCGGGGAGATCAAGAATGGCTTGTTAACACTTGTGATGCTTGAAATACTAAGTGGCGTGACAATCTGAGAAGGTTCGAGGAAATAAATTGAATTATAAAACCATAGAAGTTTATTTATAACCAGTTAGCCTAAAGCACCTGATCCATGATTAGAAGTACATTTGAGGCCACAAGAATCATTTACATCCTTGCTTTTTATCTCTCAGATGCCACAGGTTGGTACTTGACTTTAGAAACCTTGTTAGGACTTCTCACAAGCTGCACTTCTTGACTGGAATTTCCTACTGTAAACCATCTCACATTTTCCAAACCATTGAAATCTTCAAGAGAATCCTTAAAACACCCCCCTCAAAACAAAACCTGATCTAAGGTATTCTGTTCAGTTAATTCTCCAGCCTTCCTCACTGATATTGTAAGCTTCTACATACAGGAATTGCTCACCTTCTAAATGTTCTGGATCTTCTATATGTTCTTATTGCTGCACGGTTTTGGTATTTCAGTTTCACTAACTTGGGCTATATTCTGTATTACGTGCATAAAGTGATTGTAGCCATGCACGTGTAGCAAACAAAGTTGAGTACTGTATAATAATTGTATTTGCACTAACTGTACCCTTTTTTAAGGAAAAGCTTATGAGGTCTTCCCCCCCCCCCTCCTTCTTGGTCTAAGCAGTACTCTTTGACCAAAAAGAAAGGAGTCAACCCATGTCCTGAGAAGTAAACTCTTAGGCCCCGTCACACTAGTAATCTTGTCTGATAAAAACTAGGCAGCTACAGGATTACTCAGAATGAAAGGAACTCACCTATTTCCATGCGTTGCTCTCTCACCGGTCGGATAAGCACTATTGCAGAATGTAAGTCACCTACGAGGGAGCAATGTCTCAGAGAGCTAGACATAGATGGAGGTATTTCTCCTATCCTGTTTGCCCCTTTCAGTGATCCTTTTGCTGGCTATTGTGGCTTGGCCCTTAGTGAAAATGAAATAAGATTCAAGTATAGCACTCAACTGTGTTGCTGTTCTGTATTATACTCCTGCTTTCCTAAACGTAATCTATTCTCCTTGATCCCGGGTTCACTCACTGTTGCCGAAAAGGAGCTTTTGAGGTTCTTCTTGAAGAACAGTGATACCTAGATAGTGGAGGTCACCGCATCCTCCTCCTGTCTTAGAATGTGTTACTTACAACGCATGGAGAAACTGACGGCCTTGCTGTGTAATAGGCTTGAGCAGTACACTTCCCCCTTGGAGCATATGGATCAACTTTATGAGCTCTGCTTGATGTAGGGATGTTTTACAGTGATTATGCTCAGCGTGCTGGGTATTTGTCTGTATGTTGCTTATCCCGAGTGGCTACCCTATCCCCACCTTGGCAGTCAACTTACTCCTAAATAATAAATATTAAAGCATACCTTTAAAGCAAACTATAAAGGTCATCTTTATTTTATTATTCAATTGTTGTCAAACTGATGTTTTCTATCTGTTTTTCTTATATATATATATATATATACACGATATTGCCAAAAGTATTGGGACATCCCTCCAAATCATTGGATTCAGGTGGTCCGTGAAATTTCCACGCTCAACTGTTAGTGGTATAAAACAAAATGGAATAAACTGGGTACAAAAGCAACTCAGCCACGAAGTGGCAGGGCACGTAAAATGACAGAGCGGGGTCAGCACATGCTGAAGCGCACAGTGTGCAGAAGTCGCCAACTGTCTGCAGAGTCAATAGCTACAGACCTCCAAGTGTAGCCCTCAGATTGGCACAACAACAGTGTTTAGAGAGCTTCATGGAATGTGTCTCCATGGCCGAGCAGCTGCATCCAAGCCTTATATCACCAAGTGCAATGCAAAGCGTCGGATGCAGTGGTGTAAAGCAAGAGAAATGGAGACATGGGGGGTGATTTACTAACCTAAACACACGCACGCACCAGATGCGTGTGATTTTCACACAGCAAAACGTATTTATCAACCAAAAAGTCTCTAAAAGCATATTTCCACTAATGCCATATATGGAAAAATCATGCACATGATGCATATATAATGCTGCTTCACAGTTTAGACAAAAATGGTTAGCTCATGCATTTACATTCCTGCATTCATCAACGCAAGCAACACAACATAGAGCTAATTTACACAACATCACCTTGCAATTCATGCTTGGCTTTGCACAACACACCTGCTGGGTGTGTACACACTACAAAGGTGTTTAGATTCCACCCATAGATCATGCTGGGAGGGAACACACTACAGAGGTGTATACATGTTCGTGGTGTGTTTATAAGGTTAGTAAATCAACCCCAAAGCAAAGCAAACAACCTCTACTAACCTCAGACCTAAAATGCTCTGTGACACCAGTGGCATATGCCAGCCTTTAAATGTTTTGCAATGCAAGGTAACATCAATTGAAATACTTTTTATAGTAATAAAGACATATAA
This sequence comes from Nanorana parkeri, assembly GCF_000935625.1. Classification (NCBI taxonomy): domain Eukaryota; kingdom Metazoa; phylum Chordata; class Amphibia; order Anura; family Dicroglossidae; genus Nanorana; species Nanorana parkeri. The sequence goes on from NW_017306470.1 coordinate 462,637, forward strand.
AATCGTTTAATAGGTTTATACCTATAATAAAAAGTGCATCCAAAATCCTTTGGGCTTATTTCAACTACTGCACTGAGATAAACCCTTTTTTTTGTTACCGCAATACACAGTAACACACCACAAGATGTGTTTTGTGAACAATCTGAGCATTGTGGTGTACTGTGTTGTAGGAAAATCTGCATGTTCTTTAAAAAATGTATCATGGTGCAGTTATATCCCACTCAAAATGAATGGGCTGTCTTAACAAATTGCCAGGTGAATTGCAAAATTCCGCACTTTAACATGCATGCAATAATGCACCACAGCAGTCTGCAAGGGCCCTTATAGTTTCCCTTTAGTATATTGTCAAATGTTTCCAGTATATTCTTAATTGCCGGTAGATTTACCATACCTTCCTACTCCAGCCTGAACACCATTGAAGTGACAGACAAAGATGACATTGTCATCTCAGATGCTGACGCTCAATACACTGACTTTGTCTTTGTTTTTTTGGTGTTTTTTTTTTTTCTTTTATAGCTTTATCATTCTATTCTCCAATATCTCTGCTATGAAAAACTGTTCATCTGCCAGAAGGAGGTTACACTCTCTATAAAATGTCTCTACTAGCATCTGAATTGACAGTCTTCCCTTTCTCAGCACTTGAAAGACGCACTGCACATCCTCAGCAGGTGAGCTAACATTTCCACAGATTTGATCTGTTATTCTTTGTTCCTGTACAGACTCTTGGTTTAAAATATTGGATTTTTTTGTCCCTGATGACGTAGAGATACACTAAATGACCTAACAGGATGAATGGTTATTAATAATGGCATTCATTGTTTTCTCTTTTTTTTTTTTTTAAGGTGAGAAGTCAGCGTCAGGTAGTTCTCAGGTCATGAAAAGTGGCCTCCTCAGTCTATGGCAGGGGTGGGCAAACTCCAGCCCTCCAGCTGTTGTGGAACTACGAGCCCCATGTGGCATTGCCAGACTGACATTTACAGGCATGACTCTCAGAGGCAGAGGTATGTTGGTATTTGTAGTTAAAGCACAGCTGGAGGGTCGGAGTTGCCCACCCCTGGTCTATGAGGTTGATTTATTAATGGAAAATAGGCTGTTTAATTTGCAAGGGAATTTGCACTTTGCAGGGAAATCTTTCCCTTAGCTTAGTGAATGAGGTGAAGCTCTTCCATTATCCAGTCATGTGCAAGTATAAATTGTGGTCATTTTTTAAAAATGTTCCCCGCACATGAATGGGTATTCTTTGTAAAGTGATATTTTACCACATTTACTGTGCCAAGGGAAAGTAAACAGCCTATTTGCCTTTAATAAATCAACCCATATGCACAGGCACACTTTTTTTCCTCCCGTTTCCTCCTTACCCCACCGGGCAGCAATACCCAAGGCTGTCAAAAGTTCTAACACTTCCCTACTTTACTAAAAAACCTTTAAAAGGTTAACACCTCTAATGGGTTCTTATTGACCCTGTTGGTAACGGATGTGATGAAAACCTCTGCAACAGGGACAAAGACAAAAATATAAAATATGTTTTTGTCTATGTCCTTGTTGGTGAAGTTTTCCATCACATCCGTTACCAGCAGGGACAATACGAACCCATTAGAGGCACTAACCTTTTAATGCTTTTTCAAAAAAATAATAAACTTGGCTATAACCTGGCCCCCAGGCCTCATTAGCACATTGGCATTTTCATTGCATTTTTAGATAAAACCAGGCAGCAAAAAAAAAAAAGGAAAATTACAGTTTTTTTGTTTTAAATGGTACTGCATGTATAGCCACATGGAACCACGTGCTAATTAACTGTGTAGCCACCTTGCCCTATGTGGGGTGACTGCTTAAATTTAGCTTGCCAGGACTGCATTCAGTCTGGCTGATAGTATACTTTAAACTCATTTGGTTTTCCCTAGGGATAGCCTTGCCACAAAAGCAGAACCACCAATTATGGAATACTATGGATATCTGTCTCTACAGCCAATCACTAGGAGTTTCATGGCCAGTGGTGCATGCTGGGAAAGAACATCAATATCCAGGTCTGACCATGTGAGAGGTCTATGGTGGGCTATGCAGGTTCTATGGTGGGCTGTGCAGATTCTCAGGTAGACTATGCGGGATCTATGGTGGCTGTGCAGGTTCTATGGTGGGCTGTGCAGACTCTCAGTTGTGCTGTGTGAACTCTCAGGTAGGTTGTGCAGGGTATATTCTGGCTGTGCAGGGTCTATGCTGGGCTTTGCGGACTCTCAGGTGGCTGTGCGGTCTCACCAGGGGTCCCGGTCGGTCTCGGCGGGAAGGAGGGGGGAGATTTTCAGCCGGCGCTGTAAAAATGCGCCGTGATTCACAGGAAGGCTGCCGGGACCTTGCTGAGTGAATCACTTCTTTACAGTGCTGGCTTCAGTTTAAAAATGTAAAGCTGCAGGAGAGGTGCAAGGGCCATGGCCACATGAAATGGCCTTGCGGGCCAAATTCAGGCCGTGGGCCTTGTGCTTGACACATGTGCTTTACACTGTGAAGCTGGAGAGCATTTGGTGAGTCAAGAGTTCTGTATTTCTCACATGTCTGCAGCCCTATAACCCTCTCTCCTTGTTTTAAAGCATCATAAAAATTCTAAAAGTGACTGGCACCCTGTTTCAATCCACACATCCCACTTTCCGGCTAAGGAAACATCCCTGAAATGAAATGTCAGCCCCTCCTGTCCCTAGAATCCGGGGGGGGAGCGTCAAATGCCAATTTTATAAAATGTAACAGTGGATGTAAGCCCTAGCACTTAACCATTCCCTTACTCGAACCCTGAAGATTAGCATAACCCCTAAATTAACTCTTAACACTTAACCTTTGAAAATATTAACAAACAGATATAAGAACATTATCACTAATCTGATTTATTTTAGATATGACTACGTCAGCACTCTATCAGTCAGCCAATAGCAACAACAGAGAACAAAAAATGAGGAAATGCTTGTGGTCATGTTTGTCAGAATACTATGGGTGGGTGGACTCAAGAGAACATTTTAACTTTGGGAGTTCAATTGACTCTTAAATACATCCTACTGCTGTTCAAATTCTGGTACTAGTGGGCTCTTAAAATAATCCTATACTCACTACAGGTTTAACCTGGAAGGTAACCTGGAAGCATAACTTCAGGCACCTTAAGGTACCTGCAGCTACATTAACCTGCAGCTAACCACTGCTGTAGGAACCCAGAAGTCCTACACAAAAAATGACTTTCAGAAAGTTAGTATCTGCATAGGGCTAAGTAAACCCACTCGCACTACACAATAGCTCTCTGGCCTGGTGAATGAATGGGTTGCTTAGACATTGGGGTTTTAAACTGTGGGAGATGCAAAGGTGTTACTAGTGCAATATAAATGGAAATGCTGAGATTTTCTATGAGCCAAAATTAAACAGATATGGACAGCACATTTAGGGCCAGTGTCAACAAGCTTTTTTTGCACCGGAGCTGCTTCTCTCACCATAAAGGTCTATCGGAATGGCAAAGCAGTTTGGAGCAGGTCAGAAGGAGGTCAATTGCATGTCAAATGCACCTATCAATGAACTTTTTAATGATCTCAGAAGCACTGCAAAATAAAATTAAATGCATGCTGCATTTGTATCCAAAAATAGTAAACACAGGTCTTAAGGAAGGTACAGGCACCCTAGGATGTCTGCCCAAGCTTCAAGGATGTTTAATTAAACCCGTAATGAGTACAGTTTTACTTTAAAGTGGAAGTTAAGTGTTATGTATAAAAAAGTGCTGATAGGCAGACCTAATTGGCAGAAAAGACTGTGAGGGGAATTTATCAATACTGGAGTATACAGAATCTGGAGCAGTTGCCCATGGCAACCAATCAGCTTCTATCTTTCATTTTCAAGGCTTAACTGAACAAACTGAAGAGAGAAGCTGATTTGTTGCCCTGAGCAACTGCTCCAGATTTTATCTGTTCCAGTTTTGATAAATTCCCCCCAGTGTATGTTTTTTTTCTGCCATACATCCTTCTATTTGCTTGTGAGCACTTTTCTTTTTCTGTGCACTGAGCCGTGTATCTGCAGTTCAATGCACATGCTTGGCAGGATTCTTGCTACCATGAAGTAACTCATGCAGTGGCGGAACTACTGCCGGTGCAGCAGGTGCGGGCGCACCGGGGCCAGAGACTGTGGGCGGGTCCAGTCCTGACTCACCTCCCCTCCCGGCCGCGTCCATAGTAACAGGCGGCGGGAGGGGAGTCACAGGAGATGTGTGTAGTGCACACATCGATTCAAAACTCACTGGCTGTGTAACGCCACCGCCGTAGACCTTAATGGTAGGGAGCCAGCCGCATCTCGAGTCCGCCGCTGCGTCCCACGGTGGAACGCACGCTTGTCACTTCCGGGTTCGAAGGCCGGGTGCGTTCCACCTTGGAACGCGGAAGTGCGCCGATCCGTTCGGCGGCTCCTCCCCAAACAGTTGCAGCCCTACATAAGCGCCCAGACGAGACAGCATGGCGTTCCACTATTGAGCCAGAACGCCTGCTGTCTCCTGGGACCCTTCAATGCCTCCAGCTTACTCCTGCCTCTACTTCTTCCGGAACCGGACCCCAAAGGGACCCACAGCTCTCCACCTCCAATCAACCCTCAAAACCGCAAGTATTTGGTGCACTTACACAACGTTCAGTAGAGACTGTATAGGATACCAACTAATGCAATTAGGCTTGTTACTTGATTGGAACCTGGATCACTGCTATACTATTGTGTGCCTCTCCCACCTGCTACCCAGTATATCCCTATTACATAGGTGCTCAGGGGTAGGGCTTATGAAGCAATAACCCCACTCTAAAACCGCATATTTAGTTTAAAATAAGGCTGTGATGCAAGAAACCCTAACTCTCTGTTAATTAGAGAGTGAAACCAGGGTTTCACTGACTGAGAAGCCTCCGCAGTTGCGATCCACAACCCCTCCATCCTCAACAGGCATGACAGGCTGCTGCCATCCTCTGGCTGGGTGAGTCCGAGCAGTGGTGGCAGGGGGGTTGTGTACTGTTATTTCATTTTATTAGACTAGTGGATTATAAATGGGGAATATTACACTGTAATGTTCCCTATTATAATCTATTTCTCTGATTAAATGATTACAGACAGGCCTCTCTTCTATCAAAGTTTGAGACTACGTTAGAATGTGTGACCAGTGACGTGGTCACACATTTTAACGTAATCCCGCCCAGTTTTTCAGCGGTGGAATGTGTGACCGCCCATAGGTGAAGCATTCCAGCGCTTTCCCAGCTGTTCCAGGGCAGATTGGCATTGCAAATCACATGTGCAGGAGAACCGATCGGCCCTGTAACAGCTGATCGGTCCTGAAATGTCACTTCTATCCGACTTTGTGAGTGCGGCGGAATGTGAGATCGCAGTCGGAGAGAAGTGACATTTCAGGACCGATCAGCTGTTACAGGGCCGATCGGTTCTCCTGCACATGTGATTTGCAATGCCAATCTGCCCTGGAACAGCTGGGAAAGCGCTGGAATGCTTCACCTATGGGCGGTCACACATTCCACCGCTGAAAAACTGGGCGGGATTACGTTAAAATGTGTGACCACGTCCCCGGTCACACATTCTACCGTAGTCACAACCTTTGATAGAACACTGCCATCAGGGGGGTATGGCCGGTACCCATGTGAGGGGTCTGGGCAGCCTGGGGGCCTCTTACATGGATATCAACTGTACCGGGGTGGCATCCCGGCAACCAGACCAACCCACCTGAGACCCTGCAGAGTCCACCATAGAGAGTCTCAGGTGGGCTATGCAGGATCTATGGTGTGTTCTGCAGGGTCTCAGGTAAGTCCAGCATGCTATTGCAACATTAGAGACCACTGGGGGGGCAGGTTTCAGTGTGATCCGGGGGCAGGTCCGCCATGAACTCATGTGAGCATGTATGGGAGTTACTTCATCTGGCCCTGGCCAATCAAGTGGCCAAGGATGACGGAAGACCAGGATGAAGATGGAAGCACCAGCTAAGCTGCCTCTTTGTAGACACTTGCCGGCTACATACACTCCAGTGATGACTGCATGGGATTTCTCAAGGTGGGTTTCCTGATGGGGACAACAGTGGACTATGGCCTGTGTAATGTGTGTTAAAAGGGATGCTTGTATTATTCATCAAAAGCTGGTGTGATAAGGTGACAATGCAGGAGCACTACTAGGCTATAGCGACGGAGCATTGTCACCCTATAACAGGAAATACCTAAACAAGGACTGTCTTAGCAAAATCTCCAGGAATGATTCTGATAAAATCCTGAAATTTAAAAATAATAATAAAGAGTTTTGAAATTATTTTAGTGACTTTAGGTAACCTGGAAGCATAACTTCAGGTTATATATACATTACTTTACACTTTATATAAGTTTAAAAAAAAATAGACTTTCATCAATGCTGCATTAATTGCTAAAAATCTCTTCTAAGGTGCAATTATTTTTAAATGCTGACTTTCAAGTAAGGTGTAATAAGATTACACAGAGCTTCTATAAATTTTACATGGAAAGAAGTGTTTTTGCTTATAAATAATTAAACCAGCTGGCTTAAACAGAATTTTAAAAATCAAAATAACTGGAATTTATTATTTAGGTGCTTTACCCAATCAATGCTTGCATTAAGTCCTCGGTACATACTGTTATCAATTTGTTTGCATTGTTCAAACTATAAAACAATATTCATTTCCTTGATATGTAAATGTATTATTGAAGAATTGTATTTATAAATTGAAAATAAGCTTTTTTTTTTTACCAAAAAGGTGACAGTTGGTTGTATAAATGTGGTCCCACTGGCTCTTTTTATGGAAAGCACACTGGTTTAGTGTTAGCATTTCTGTTGTGCAGCACTGGTCCCCAGTTCAAATCACAGTTAGGACACCTGATCTGTCAGGAGACTGCATGTTCTTCCTGTGCTTTCATGGGTTTCCTCCGGGTACTCCGGTTTCCTCCCGCACTCCAAAGACATGCTGGAAGGGTAATTGGCTCCTGTCTAAATTGGCCCTGTATGTTTGTGCAATAGGAACATTAGGTCGTTAGCTCCTTAACCACTTCAAGACCAGGTGTTTAGACCCCCTTCCTGGCCAGGCCATTTTTCAGTATTCAGCGCTGCGGTACTTTGACTGACGTTAATGGTGTAACTTTAAATTTTGGGGGGGGGGAACTTAATTTTTTTTTCCCTTTTTTTTTTCACTAAACTTCATTGCTATCACATACGGGGGCTAATAAAAACCCCTCTATGTGATAGCAAATTGAGGCTGCTATATAAATACATATGAAGCAAAATTAAGAGAGAACAATGGTGTAATCTTTTTTTTTTCAATAGTTCTCTTTAGGGTCACAGGAGGACATATACTAACATCCTCACGTGACCCAAAACTCAGTTTATTGCGGGTTATTGCCTACTATATGCTGAGAGCGCCGCAGCCAGGACAGATACCAACAATACTGTTGAGATTCACCCCACTGGCTGATTGACAGCGGGCTCTGCCTATCTAGAGGCAGAGCCAGCCATGCCTGCCCCCTCCCCGTCTATTCCTCCAGTCAGTTCTGGAGGATCGGAGATGGGGGAATCCCTGTAGGGAGCGGTGACTGACAGTCAACCCTCTCTGTAGGGAGATGATCGGGAAGTGACTAAGCGGTGGTATGTTTTCTCTTACCTCCTGATCAATAGAACTAATGTGTGACAGTGTCACACGTCGATTTTAACTATGGGGATGAGTGTAATTCTCTCACCCCATAGTTCTCCTTTAAGGCCTAGGAACAAATGTAAATAAAGTTAGCTTGTAAATGCTTCAAACAGATTAGAAAGTAAATATTCTGTAAATTGCAGGTGGTTTATTAATTTAAAAAAATTACTTTGAATCCCAATTCCAGCCAAATTATTATTATCATTTTTTTTCATTTTGGATAGAGAGGGGAAGACTTAAAGGGGTTCTAAACCCTCCGTTTTTTTTTTTTAACTATATCTAATGCTATCAAGCAGTAGATATAGGCAAGAAGTTTTTAAAAAAAACGCTTTAACTAGGTTTTAACTTACTTCGTTATCGCTGCGCGCTCCCGCGCCGAGAATCAGCAACTGCTCGTACGGCCGCAAAGGATCTTGGGGTGGGCGCATGCGCAGTTCTGATTCTCGGCCGGGAGACGAGCAGAGACGCAAGGTAAGTCTATGGACGCATGCACCCGCCTGCAGACACCGCTGGATCGGAGGGACAGAGCAGTCAGCACTGGATCGGAGAGACGCCGCACCGCTGGAGGGACAGATGAAAACATCAGGAAAGAAGAAGATCGGAATAAGAGACATCATTTAAGGTAAGTGCTAACATTAACATGGGGGGGAAGGGACATTTTTTTTTGCCTTTAGCCCTCGTTCACACCTGAACGTTTTGTAGCGCGTTCTACGCTCGACGAACGCTCTACAAAACGCTCAAAAATATAAATCCCATTGTATTCAATGGTCTCGTTCCCACCTTGGCGTATTTCCGTCCGTCCCTAACGCGCTACAAAACGGCCCACGCCTGAAAAGGTACAGGTACTACTTTGGGCCGTTTTGTTGCGCGTTTCCATTGGGATACAGCCAAGTAGCCTTTGGAAACGGGCGACAGTCGCGCAACTTTTTTACCGCGATTCGCGGTAAAAAAACGCGCGACAGACGCGCATATACAATACGCCTAGGTGTGAACGAGACCTAAATGTCACTTTAAATGTGAACTATGCGGTCAGGGCTTTTCCCCATAGTTATCCTAAGGGTCACGGAAGAACACAAACTAGCGTTCTCCCGTGACCCAAAGCTCAGTATAACGCGAGCTACAGCAACGTGGCCCCAGTTATGCAGACCATTAAGAAATGATATGCCATAAATGATTGGTTAAACCCAGAATTATTTCCTTTTTGCCATTACTTTTGCTTTAAATTAGATAATTAAAAAATAAGATAAAAGGTTTTAATGCAGAATAACACTTTTGGCAGTTAAATACAACCTTTTTATCTGTATGTCAAATCAAAAACTGGGACAACTGAGGAGGAAGGAGGGGCAGAGGGATTTGGTTCCAAATGATGGACAGTCCCTCCAAATTAGAGACATTTGGAAGGTCCTTGGGTTTAGTTATCCCTTAACATGTCTCTTTCAGTAGATGACCCCTATAGAGAGATTTTCTCTCCCTTCCTGTCCCTCTGGCATGCTTACAAGAAATATGGAGCTTGGCAGTCACAGGGACAGGAAGGCATGGGCAGCGATAAAAACATTGCTGGAGGTTTTAACCCATGCGCTACTAAAAATATATTTTTATTTAATTGTATCTATGTCCACGGAAGCTCTAACCCATTACTATGCTTTCCACAACATAAACAAATTAGCAGCAGTTAGGCTTTCATTTACACGGCTGTAATTAAGTACATCAATGCTATATATGTTTGTGCGTGTCTGCATGCCTGATGTATAAAAAAAAAAAAAATTACTAAAAAGTTTTTCCCAGCCACCAATCAGATTCAAACCTCCACTGAAAGCTAGAATGTGAATAATGATGCAGGGGTTGATAAAACATTTTCTGAAGTTCTTCTTTAAGATAATCTTTTTTGAACTTTAGCACAGTTCAATGTTTGCTAAATAGTAATAATAGCCCTCTGATTGATTTCATTAATTACCTAGGATTGCTCTTTGACTAGATTGAAAAAATCCTCACGTCCTCCAAGTTCAACAGTTTACAACTCCGGCAGTTTTGTTCCAGAAGGCAAAACAAAACCTCCTGGAAAATCTTTTATTCCAGGAAAAAATCCTTTTCCTGGCCCCATGAGGGCAGTTTGATCAATTTCCTTGGTCAAAATAAAATAATAATAACTGTGGATATGACTTACTTCAAGAAAGTCATCCTGCCCTTTTTTACATTTCATTATTGATTTTGCTATAGCTTCCTCAGGTGACATTCTGCAGCTTAACTGTTCTTACTACAAAGAAATCCTCAAACTTATCCCTCAGGGATACATTGTTTACCAAATCTTTGTATAGACCATGGATATACAGTATTTATCAATATTAAAGTGGTATTAAAGTCAAAATATTGTTAAGCTATTTCAAATACTGATGACATCACATACAACGCATGCTGTTTCTTGATGTTTAAAGTTTCAATTTCCTTCATAATCAGCTGGTCCCCTAAGCACTGGCCATGATATCCTGTTTTGTGGCGCCTTTTTCTTGCAGAGTCCTATGGAGCCACCCTTACGTGTACTAGAAAGGCCCCATTCACACATAGCGGTAGCATTTTCCGCACAGTTTTTCACATGGAAAACTGCATGGAACAAAACCCCGCAAACTTTAACATGTGCACGGATTCCGCACGTTTGCGGCTAGTACTATAGCTGGAACCGGCGGAATCCGCCTTAAAATCACGCTAGTACTATTTTGTGAGACGCGCATTTTTGCAATGGATTGCTTTTTAGGTTTAGAGTGGTTCCACGCATATTCGTCCAGCCAAATATGTGTGGAAAACCGCTCATGTGTGAATGGAGCCAAAGCAGTGTGTCTCCACAAACACACAGGCATAGCAATGAAGGTATCTCCCCTTTCTGCTTTCCACTCTTCCTTTCTCCCTTCTTAATACTATTTTAACTTGAATCTTGGCCTTTTTTCCCAAAAAATATGAAAACATTTGTTTTCCTTAAATATTTCATTGAGATTTTCCTTTTTTTGGTTCTGGCACATAGTACAAGTCCACCATTATGGGCCGATGATTGATAAATAGTACATAATAAGTAGCTGCTCCACTACCCTATGGGCTGTCCTGGAGCTATACACCAGCTGCTGGCCAACTCCAGGCCTCCTCTTGCCTCCCAATGTTTAAGATGTCATGCAAGGAAAGTCAAATGTAGGTAGATAGAAAGTCCCTCCGCACTCCTCACAGCGTTTCCGGCCTATGCAACAGTGGTGCTCGCAGTGATGACCATGGATGGCGCCGTGCAGACACAAGGCAGAAAACAGGAATCACCAGCACTCAGTAATAGCATTCAATATGTGACATCTTTTCGCCCTGATGAAGGGACCCTGTGTGGCCTCGAATTGTTGGCTTTTTTCATTGTGACGATTTGTCCAAATAAATGGACATATTGACACTATGGGCTGTCCTGGAGCTATACACCAGCTGCTGGCCAACTCCAGGCCTCCTCTTGCCTCCCAATGTTTAAGATGTCATGCAAGGAAAGTCAAATGTAGGTAGATAGAAAGTCCCTCCGCACTCCTCACAGCGTTCCCGGCCTATGCAACAGTGGTGCTCGCAGTGATGACCATGGATGGCGCCGTGCAGACACAAGGCAGAAAACAGGAATCACCAGCACTCAGTAATAGCATTCAATATGTGACATCTTTTCGCCCTGATGAAGTGACCCTGTGTGGCCCCGAAACGTTGGCTTTTTTCATTGTGACGATTTGTCCAAATAAATGGACATATTGAATGATATTACTGAGTGCTGGTGATTCCTGTCTTCTATGCATGGAAAGTCAGACTCCATGCTTGTAAGGGTACAATTAACTTTCTTTTTTCTAGATGAACTATACACCCTGCCAGTGTAAGAGACTTGCCTGCAGATGGACTCCTGCTCAAAAATATGCACGCACACAAGTATGCAATCCATTGCCTAAAGTTCCTGGAAAATGCGCTTTAGCACGTGAACGCATGCGTACAGGAACGTTCATGTGCAATAGCGCACATACGTGAGCGTGCAGAAATGCCCTTGTTAGCGTACAGGTGCATTAGCGTGCAAACTATCCTATTTAAACAGACACGAAGCCATGACCACGTTGCTGAGTGGTCTTCAGCTTGTCCCTGTGTGCCATGTACTCTGTTCTGGTATCCTGACGTCCTCTGTATAAACCTGGCTTGGGACCATTTGACTTTGCCTCCTCCTCCTGATTCAATACCTCTGCTCTCTGATCTCCTTTGTATGACCCTGGCTTACAATCCTGACTCTGCTCCTGATCTGTGATTCGGCACCTCAAGATTCGGCTCTCTGTGTATGACCTCGGCTTGAACCTGACTTTCCTCCTGGTCTGCCACTTAGTGGATCGCTCCATGTCAGGGACCAGGACACCTCCGGGTGGCACAGTGGAGCTGGAGCAGATCCTGCAGTTCCAGTGCTCACCTGCAGGTGTCTCTGGGCAGTCAGTGGCTGTCTGGGACTTGAGCAACTCCAGGTGACGCTGGAACCAAGACCTGCAGCTCCAGGGCTCACCTGCGGGTGGCTCTGCAATTAAGCACCACCTGGTGTTACCTGGGAGGGTATTTAATCCCTCCCTGAAGTGGGGGTTTTGCCACAGTATTGTCGCCCTGTCCTGAGTCCTGTAGCCTCTTTGGACCCTGACTCCTTCCCCCCTGAGGTCTCTTGATCTGTGGCTCTCCTACTGTGGCCCTGCTCCCTTGGTTGACTTGCCCTGTTGTACTCTGTGTGTTATTATGTTTACCTTTATTCTGGCTATTTATGTTGCCTGTGGGTGTTGGTGGGTATGTTGGCGTTTATATGATTTTGTATGTCTATTAAACTATACGTTCATAGCCTTGTCTTGTGTGGTTGAGTATTTGGTCCTCCCGTATAGATACCTGCATGCGGTGTGGGGCACCTGTACACGTTATCCTGACACTCCATCAGCATCCTGAGCAACGAAATCCTGCAAGTGGTTCCTTGGCCTCATACCCGTTGCCTGCTCTGGTTTCAATAGGTCCCAGTGTCATCTCGATCTGGTCCAACGCACTCAAACCCTCCTTAAGAACCGGCCAGCCACCAGTATCAGCACCTGTGCTCCGCTCTGTCCTTACATCCCCTGTCACTACTTCCAGAGGTGGGGGACAAGAGGTGCACGGGCAGCCCCCTTCTCAGCTGAGCCCCCAGTCAGGTAGGTGATAGCCAGGCTCCTTAAAGCTGACGCATTTTGCCTCTATGATTAAACTCATAGTGAGAGGTGAGGAGCCTGGTAAGATGTACATGTCAATAACGTGTATTGCACGTTAACAAACATGGGGTGTAGCTTTCTTATATAAGGCATCCATAATAAATTATGCGTGCCCATGCCAACTCATTGATAGTGCAGTTAAAACGAGAGAAGAACATGAAATGCTTTTGTTGAATATTAAAATCTGAGCTTTGTATTTAATAGTTTTGACTTGTTTAGCAGTGGCATTTAGAGAAAGGGAGTGTGGCCATATACAGCAACAAAAATTCTAATTCACAAACATGCATCAGGTAGTTAGAAGAATAAAAAAAGTCAGTGCAGTCACATGTGTTTACGCCTTGGGAGGTCAGAAAGGGCCTAGGACTGTGAGCAATATTTAATGTATGACCAACACGCTATTTTATTTTTCCTCTTAGAAAGGGTGAAGTTAGTTAGAACCTCTGTCAGCTTTTTATTGCTGGCTGTCTTTCTCTTTGGGAGATTAACCCTCTCTATTTGCCATGGTGACCTTTGACACCAAGACAGAAAGTAAAGGGAAATCAAATATTTTAGAGTTGTCACCAAAACAAGAGGCGGGGAAAGCCTTCCAATGAGGACACCTGTGACAAGTAAAAGGGGAATTGCTCTCTCTTGGTCAAGATTTCTTCTGACTTTCTGTTGCATCTCTGGGATGTAAACATCCCTAACAGGACACAGATAGCAAAAAATAAACTGACAGATATCATAACCAGTTTCCTACTTTATCCAAAACTACAACAAAAAAATGTGACTATCCCTATTAAGACATCTATAGCCACCCTTGACCTGATTTCTCCTGTGCAGATGATTGTTTGAAATCCAACTTTGTATTATCTTCCAACACTTATAGTACATAACGTATTGTACATAACTGGGTTACACAAACATCATACACCTGTTGGGTTTTTACAGTTTGCCTAGAGTTCCTCTGGCTATACTACACTCTTCACTCCCTACTGAGTGACATTAGTATGGAATTTGCTGGAATGAAGTGTTTGGCAGTCCTAGGCTGTAGCTACAAACACAGTTAAACATGTAGTGTCAGTTTCAATATTTGGCCAGCGCTTCCTGGCAGTGCTCCTGGTGAGAAGACAGTTTGTCTGACATGGGAATGGCGTGTTTTGGGAACATCTGCGGGAGGTGGGGAAGAGAGAATCAGAGCATGTTAATCCCATGTAAGTCTGCAAAGGAGTGATCTGCCGGTCTAGGAGACAGGCTACAAGCAACAGCAGATGGCTGCAGCAGACTGAATTGGGAGCAGGATGTGCACACACTGTGGAATTGCATACTGTAGTCTCTCATATACGTAAAGCACGAGAAGGACTTGCTGAAACAATATACAAGTCTCACCAGGAATTTTAAACATATGCAATCTTTACATGTTTAAAGTGTAAACCCAGCCACAATGATTTTATTTTGGATGGATTTGGGAAAGATCAAAACTGCTGTGCGGTTTTATCGCTAGTTGGCCATACACAGTTTGCCCCACCTGGCTTAACAAAATTCAATTGAAAAATCGAAGGAGCTGGACAGAAAATTGACAGCTGAAAAGTGGTTCCAATCAAGCCACTTGTTAACCCTTAGTTAGAGTATGTGTATAACTGTCCTATTGCTTCTTGCTCCTTTCTCCATCACATTGACATTACTCCCTTTGTCATGTGACAGTACTCAGAGCTAGCAAGTGTGCGCTAGGGCTGGATACAGCACCAACAGAGAACGTCCCAAACTCCCACATACTCAGAAGGACAGAGTATTTGGCACTGGCTCTTTAAGCATTAGTAGTTCTTGTTAAATGCTTCCTTAGCTTCTTCCCCTAGTGATTTTTTCACTCAAATGTTGTTTCCATTTTATTTTAGAACTACATTAAAAAAACCACAAAATTAAAAACAAAAAAACAAAAACCTATTTGTACCAGTAATACATTTTAGTGCTTTTATAAAAGGAACATATTGCAGAAGAAAATGTAAACTTTTAGAGGTCATATAAACTGCTATTTACATCCTGTAAGGTGGCCATACACTTTACAACCATCGCAAGACCTTAGTCTTGCGATGGTTGTAAAGTGATTAAAAAACTTATGATCTGCCCATCTTGGACAGGCAGATCGCACTCTCGATCATCGCAAGCCCGCCCCCCCGAGGGGCGGGCTTCTGATGAACGCAAAGCTGAACGGGCAGTGTGCGCGTGCGCACACCGGCCCGTTTGGCATTTGTCTCCGAGCACTGTTCAAACCAGCCGAAAATCGTACGATTCTCGGCTGCTTTCTAACATGCTTCTTAGACAAAAGACGTGCGACCGTACATTAGAAACGGTCGCACGTCTTCGTTCACACTGTTCGATTCTCGTACGATCGCAGGATTTCCCGCGATTCTCGTACGAGAATCGAGCAGTGTATGGGCACCTTTATACCTACATTAAAATGCTGGCTGATAGATGTCCATATGTGCTTAATTTGTGTCAATACACATTTGACATATATTTTTATGTACTGCTCATTGGGCCATTAATGCTCATGAATTGGTTTAGTGTCTTGACCTTGCGTGCTATAAGCCATAGGTGGCACTGGTCACCGACCCAGAACAGGTATGCGGATCAGTAATTCTTATCTATATAATATAGGTTTACTTATTTGATACAAATGTCTCTGGTTCTAAAGTCAGAGAATAGTCATCACTGTAAAGGTGCCCATACACTTTACGACCCTCGCAAGACTTTTGTCTTGCGAGGGTTGTAAAGTAATTTAAAAAACGTACGATCTGCTCATCTTGGACAGGCAGATCGTACTTGCGATCATCGCAAGCCCGCACCTCCGGACGGGCGGGCTTCCAATTACTGGAATGCTGAATGGGCAGTGTGCGCCCGTTCGGCAGTTATCTCTCGATCATCCTAAAAAAACCAGCCGAAAATCGTACGATTCTCAGCTGGTTTCCCAACATGCTCGAAATACAAAAGTCATGCGACCGTACAGTAGAAACGGTTGCACGCCTTCCATACACTGCACAATTATCGTACGATTGCGGGATTTCCCGCGATTCTCGTACGAGAATCGTGCAGTGTATGGGCACCTTTAGACTACTTGCATTTTCAGGTGACCACTATGTCTATCAGCACAGGTTTCCATTAACAACTTGAGTCACAGATGCCTCCTAAAAGGCACTGGTAGAGTGGCTATTTTAAAATGCCATCATGACTCAGTGGTTCTGGTGGGTCCCTGCCCAGGTTCAGGCTGGAAAGCTAAATGTCAGTAACAACCAGCATCCAGCACTAAGTCCAGGATCTGAAACAATGAACTGCTGGGTCAGTTGATTCTGATCTTGCAACATACTGTAGTTCTCCATAGGACTGCCTGAAACAGATCACTGTAAACAATGCTTCCTCATTGGAGTCAGTGTAGAGACATAACAAGTGACGTCAAGGCACCTCTATTTAGTATGGAGACTAGGACAGAGCTCTGCTCTAGCTCAGGCCAATGTCTCCCTGCAGCAGTAGATGACTATATTGGTCTATTGCTGGCTAATTGCAGCCATCAGTAGATCACTTTTAAGGTGCCCACACACCTTGCGATAATCGTACGATAATCGCGGGAAATCCCGCG
Organism: Nanorana parkeri; assembly: GCF_000935625.1. Lineage (NCBI taxonomy): Eukaryota > Metazoa > Chordata > Amphibia > Anura > Dicroglossidae > Nanorana > Nanorana parkeri. Next base: position 479,174 of record NW_017306470.1, read on the forward strand.
ATCGTACGATCGTAAGGTGTGTGGAAGCCGTGCGACCTCTACTACTGTAAGGTCGCACGACTTTTATCTTACGAACATGTTCGAAAACCCGCCGAGAATCGTACGATTTTCGGCGGGTGTGTAGCATGTTCGTAAGGTAACAGTGCGGACGGGCCGGTGTGCGCAAGCGCACACTGTCCATTCGGCATTGCGGTCATCGGAAGCCCGCCCCTCAGCGGGGCGGGCTTGCGATCATCGCAAGTACGATCTGCCTGTCCAAGATAGGCAGATCATACGTTTTTTTAATTACCTTACAACCATCGCAAAAACAAAAGTCTTGCGATGGTTGTAAGGTTTGTGCCCAGCATTAGAAGTGACGTGTTATTGCACAGCTGTATGTGGGGTCTATATCAGGTCCCCACTGGCCAGAGCCAGACCCCTGCATTAGGGGAAAAGAATATGTATAGTTTATTTTTGTTTCTTAAAAAAAAAATCACAGATTGAACCCCAGATCCCAACAACGATCTCAGATGATCTGGATGACATTTGCATTTAGTGCGCCTGATTGGCCAGATTCCCAACCAGAAAGGAAGGCGGCGGCGAGTCATTACCTGCCCCCTGGCTTATTGATTGGCCAGAAAGCCGGGTTTTCATCGAAAGCTCTAACCCGTTGAGATCTCCCAACTGCCTCACTTCCAGGTACTTGCAAGTTGGAGATTTCGACGAGACGGCATTACACTGTAGATAGGAGGAAGTCTGCACAGCTGCACTTTAATAATACTAAGCAGTTGGAAAACTCAACACGTCTTCTGACCGGCTCCATGCTTCCTCGTCACCTGGTGGCCAGGAAGTGAGTCTTACACTCTGCCTGGCTTCCTTAATGGGACTTCCGGTATCAGTATTCGGTAATGACGAGTACAGGGGAAAAAAATTGGTACTTGATACCGAAAACCAGGCATCAGTGCATCCCTAGTTTTAACCTATCCCTACTCTATCCAAAACATCATAGGCTTCAAGGATTGACCATGGATCAAGAAGCCTAAAGTTGGTCAGATTCAGCCTGTCCAACACCAAATCTATTGTCCTACTAGCGCCATATTCTTCACAACTTTAGGGGTACAGGAACAGCAACTTCCACGAGAGGGCAGCACCTTGAGAGTCAGGGGAACTGGAGAGCTAATAAGCAGGGAACACAAAAACTCATCAGAACCTGAAGGGGGTTTGTCTCCATTAACCTAGGCTGACATGCAGTCAGAAGGATGCTAGTTCCAGGCTGCAGAGTCCAAGCTGTGCTGTTCTGATGTTTCTGCCAATAATGCTGTTCATATGAAGGCTTTATATTGAATATTTTCTTGTGAGTACATTTATTGCTTTTTACTTTTTTAAATAAAAACTTATACACAAGTGAGGCGCACTGTTTTTGTGTCCCTTTTGTTGTGTTCTCTGCTTATCAGAGTCAGAGTGTACCTGCCAAACCACCCTCTAAGATGTTTGACAGCCATGCAACTAGCATTTTCAGAATGCTAGCTGCATGGCTGTCTTCCAAATGGCACCCTTCATGTATCTCTCATGACAAACTTCCTTTTTTGATTTGTGTTTTATTCATGAGGATGAAGCAAAACCAGAACGTGTATCAAACATCCCTGGCCCTTTTAGATCCATATATTTAGACATTTCTGTGCTTCTTCTAAACCATTTGCTATTCAAACATTATATCATGCCGCTTGCCAACGGAATTAACGCTGATATTTTGCCAAGGCGGTACAGAAAGAAGGATGTACTGTAAATAGCATAGGAAATAAGCAGTTTTTAATTTAAAAAGTGTTAAATTATTTGAATAATGAATATGTCAGGAAGATTTGCTGACACATCTAACTCACAAGCAGATATGAAAAATGTGTACTAAAGACTTTATGTTCCAGCCAGTTGTAGCAAGGAGAATTGTAAAACTTAGAAATTAAAACTGCAGCTACATAAACCGCGAGATTACAGGGTCAGTAAATTTAAAACACAAATCACATTAGTTAAAAGAGCTGCTGATCACATTCACAGATATGTATCCAATAGTCCACATATTTATAGAGAATATGAGATATCAGACACTATATTTACTGGGATACCATACTGAAAGGAATCTGTACATTGAAATGGTTTATCTATCAAACATGTATCTAAAACGTAAAAATATTGTCAATCAGTAGACATGTGCACTGCCAATAAATTCGTTTCGTTTCGTTTTAAATTCGGATTTGTGTTATTTTGTTTTTCGGGATTCGGGTGTGAAAGTCAATTCGGATTCGGAATTCGGATTCGGACGAAATTCGGTAGCTGTAGGTCGAACGTTCGTTTCGCTTTCTGTTCTTATTCGTTTCTTATTCGTTTCGTTCGTGACATTTGAGGGAGAAAAAATATTTTTCTCCTTCTCTAATGTCACTTTGCTCCAACGAACGAAACGAATAAGAAACGAATAAGAACCGAAAACGAAACAAACGTTCGAACTACCGCTACCGAATTTCGGAAATGGAAATTCGGATTCGTTTGCATTCGTTATGTCTGTAATTCGGAATTCGGATACATCCGAATGTCCGAATTTCCGAAAATTCGTCCGAATTTCGATTCGGAACGAAACGAATTGCACATGTCTATCAATCAGCTATAATAGTTAATGCGACCTTCTAAAATACAGTAAATTAGTCTCTAGTGAAGTTTCTAGAGCGGAAAGCAAGCTAAAAACCCAAAATGGCAAGCCACTGAAGAAGAAAGTGTTCTTCACCGTTAGGCAAACCATAACATTTAGCCTCCCCCCTACCTGAGCAAATAAAATGTAGCCAAAACCTCTAAAATAACTCAACCTTGAGCACATAACATAAGAATCCTACACTGGTACTAGGGGCCAGATTTACACCATGTTCTGCTCTAGGCCAGCTACCTCTGTAAGCCTAGACTATGTAATCTTAAGTGGCAGTGTGCGCAATACAAATCACACATATAAGCGGGGCTAGACGCTGCCTCCATCAGGCTTGGCACCCTATGTGAACTAGTGGGAAATTCGGCCAGGAAATCCCTGATCACTTAACCTTATCTACTTTACCTTAATATCTAAAAGAGCCTATCAAAGAGTATGTGCGTAATTGTCTCCAAAATGTCCCATGCCACACCTAACTAAAATAATAACTTACCTCTGAACTTACTAACTTGGATTCCCTAAGTTAAAGTGACACTAAACTCAAGAGTTAAATATGCATTCAAGCACCCTAACTATTAACAATACTAAACCTTAATTGTGTATTACTCAGCTGTAGATCCTCAAATCATTTCAGTCCTTTCTTCTGGAGGGTGGCTACTTTTGTTCCCCATGTTCCCTGTGTGTGTTGTAAAGTAGCCACCGCTCCAAGCTCGGTCCCGCGAGGGACCACAATCTCATGTTTAGTTTAATAATTTGTATCGAGATTGCAGTCCATCACGGGAGTGAGCTTGGAGCGGTGACTACTTTACAACACACACACAGACCACGGGGAACAAAAGTAGCCACACTAGTGCACATTAACATGTGGAAGTGCATTTTGATCTTTAGTAAAATGCTCTCCTGCCCAATCTGTTTTTTGTTTCTTTAGTATTTTGTCTATATCTCTCAGATAGTATACAGAGCTTACAAAAAACTATCAGCATGGTAGGTGAGCCTATTGTTTACCTGGTGAAAGCTTTTTGGTTGTGGTGTTCGAATCTTAACTTCTCCATAAAATATTGCCGAAACTCTAACCCCCCCCCCACAACACTTGTGTTTAACGCTCATCCACCCTACCCAAAACAGCCTAATGCAACTCCTAAAACAAATGACCGACCCTAGACCCTACTAATAAAATATTGCCTTAACTCTTAACCTTTCTCAACACTTAAACCTTAACCTGAACCTAAACCCTAATACTTTACTTTCACCCTAATACTTAACCCCTAAAATAAGCCCTTAACGTTTTACCTCCTTCCAACACTTAACCTCATAAAACATCTAAACTTAGCCCTAGCAATTGAATTAAACCCCCTAACCCATGACCCACCAACCATCTTAAAAGGTATCTTAACACATTTACAAAATTTTAATATATTGCAGCTTACTAGTCCTTAGAAGTGGTGGATGCATTAGTTTTCTTCAGGACACAGAAGAGTGCTGGATTTCTTGCAGAATGAACAAGTATTTGTTCTATGTATCAAACAGATATTAATAAAAAGTACTTTCAATGGTTTAAATGCACTTTAACCAACTTATTCCTAACATATCCGTACTATTTTTGCATTGTACTTCCCTTGTCCTGTCCCATAAGCCAGTGGGCAGAATCCTTACGATGCCTACCTGAAAAGACGCCAAGCTACCGATCTGTGTAAAACATATTCTATTTCTGTGATGTATCATTTATTTTTGTCACCTGTGCTGGATCATTACTATAGTGTTATGCTTTATGTTAGAACACCTTGACACATGGCTGGATCTACACACATTTCTCTCACTTATTACATGAAATATGAAGCTGGAAGCCTAGCCTCACATGTTTCACTGATGGTTCAGTATAACATGCAGTGCTTTCATACACGTTATAAAACATTTAATGCAATCTTTAAAAAAATACCTTCAAGATTGCAAAATTGGCTGAAATGGACAGATTGTGATTGTATGAACTCCCTGACTATAAAGAATGCTAAATCTATAAGACACGGTACACTCCAGATCAGATCTAATGAAAATGTTCCCAGCTCCTCCGTCATTTCCTATATATTTACAGTCATTGTGTGAGCCCATTAAAATGTACAATTTAAACTAGAAGTAGTTTTGAGTAGTTTTGAGTAATAACATTCTAATGTGGACTAAGGCATGTCAAAGACCATAAAGTGAGTATGAATAGTCATTTAGCAGCCACTGCAGGCACTCCGCATCTAAGTTCCCTGAATATATAAAATGCATAGTCAACTTTTTTCAAAAACTTTTTTTATATAATTTAAATTTATAAAATACATAATTAGGGGTGCACCAATAACGTTTTTTTCGGTATCGAGTGCTGATATTTTGTTTGGTACTCACCGATACCGAGTACCGATACCATGTGCCCCAATTGTCAGGAAGTCGGAAGGCGGATCATGACCCGTCGCCCAGCTTCTTGATTCCTGGGCAACCGGTGTTCTATTGAAAGAACACCGGCTTCACTTGTCAAGGCTGCCTGGTTTCCTGAGCAATAGACATGTGCGATTCGTTTTGTTACGAATCGAAATTCGTACGAATTTTCCTGAAATTCGTAAATTCGGAAGCATCCGAAATCCGAATTGCAGTTTCCGAATTATATCCGAAATACGAAATTCCGTTAACGAATTTTGGATCCGAATTTCTTTGAAACAGGAACTAATATTACCCCTGTAAATGAGGTTGAACATGACAAGATTTTTTTTTAAATCCAAAATACGGATCCGCTGCTGCTGAGGGTTGCATTACAATACACAGGCAGGAAATACGAAATTCCGTTGACGAACATTACGAACATTTGTTATATTGAAGTTAAAAAGCAAAGTACATGTGTTAATAAACTGGAGTTGATGGTAGTTTTAAAAAAAATATGAAATACAAAATTCGAATACGGAATCCGTTAACGAAATTCGTATTTCGTTTGGTTGACCAATCGGAGGTTTTCAGAAGCTGGGTGGCACATCATGACCTGTCTCCCGGCTTCCTGATTGGCTAGGAAACCAGCTTAACTTGTTCCTAGGCCGCCTGGTTTCCTCACCAATCAGGAAGCCAGGAGGGATCTCCCTCTAACCGGAAGTTCTGGTATCAGGGAAGGTATTGGAGCATTTGGGCAAGTACGAGTACTTGCCCAAATACTCTGTATCCGCATTGGTGCATCCCTATATAT
>NW_017306470.1:485067-508068 GCF_000935625.1 Nanorana parkeri
AAAAAAAATTGAATTTATTATTTTTTTGCATTTGAGCCTGCAAAGCATTACGACCGCGATCAGTGGATAGCAGGTGCAATGTTCTGGCTCCTCCAGACTAGCCAACCCCTTTCCATACCAAGGTATGAACTTTCAGTTATGAGGCAGGAAGAACTATCAGAGGACCATAAGCGCAGTGATGTCAGTGGACTTGTACTCCACTGAGAACTACAAATCCTTTTGCTGATGGCAGATGGGACTTGTCATAGATACTGTAAAGGGATGACAAAGCTGTGTAGGTGCAACTCAGATTACAAAGAAGGACAGAACTCTCAGGAATATATGTGTGTGTAGGGGGGGGGGGGGGGGGTTGTTAGGCTGGGGAATGTGGCCCTGTTTTATGTTACACCCTGGATATGGGTGTAACATGAAACACAGTCAGAAAGTGGAGTTATTCTTTAAAGTGAAGTGTATGTAAACCCTGAAACAGTTTTGCCTGACTTTATGAAATATGTCAAATATGGGAATATTTGGCTATATGAAGGCTGATCTTGGGCTAAGTTAGGGACCAAGAGCCAGTATCTACTGGATTTATGCAGGGATGTGAATATTCAGTCCTAAATTATAAGTGTGACTTAAGGCAAAGGAGTATATACACAGTTGGAATACACATTTGGGAGCAGTTTTACCTTAACAATGAACATTTTGTTTACGTTTGCTTCTATTTGGTCTGTTAAATATACTGTTCAATATGTGCAACAATAAAATGGAAGACGGTGGCCTGGTCTGATGAATCACGTTTTCTTTCACATCATGTGGATGGCTGGGTGCATGTGTCACTTACCTGAGGAAGAGATGACACCAGGATGCACTATGGGAAGAAGGCAATCCGGCGGAGGCAGTGTGATACATGTGGATGTTAGTTTGACACATACCACCTACCTACACATTGTTCCTGATCAAATACACCCCTTCAGGGAAACCGTATTTCCTGATTTCCCGATGGCAGTGGTCTCTTTCAGCAAGACAATGTGCCCTGCCACACTGAAAAAAAAATTTCAAGAATGGTTTGGGGTACACAACAATGAGTTTGAGGTGTTGACTTCAAAATTCCCTTAGATCTCAATCTAATTGATAATCTGTGGGATGTGCTGCAAAAACAAGTCCGATCCATGGAGGCCCCACCTCTCAACTTACAGGACTTAAAGGATCTGCTACTGACAGCTTGGTGCCAGATACCACAGCATACAGTCAGAGGTCTAGTAGAGTCCAGGCCTCGATGGGTCGGGAATGTGTTGGTGGCTATGAGGACCTACTGAATATTAGGCGGGTGGTCATAATGTTATGGCTGATCAGCATAGTCACCTTTATACCCTTCATCCCCCAATATGATGTTTGGAAGTACTTTGAAATTGACATCCACCAAAATAGTAGATTTGGTTGGATTTAAATTGGATGGAGTCACATATTTGTGAATGCCTATATAGTATAAAACATGCTAAGATTTGAATTGAACTACCTTTATAAATGTTGTGATTGTATTTTAATATAAGTGACATGTAAATGGTTTGGAACCTAATGTTATTAAAAGTCACCGCAATGGCGTGGTAGGTGAACCTGGACAGTGGTGAAAAAATACACAACAGCCCTGGCCATTACAAAGCCAAATGATGGTGTCACACTCCCACCAATTAAGAACAGGAAAGCAGTCCTGGGGATTTAAAACAATAATACCATAATTGTCATCGTCTGGAGACAAGGGAGTCATAAACTACAACAAGAAAATCACATATCTTGTGTCTCTAAAGTATGTTAAAAATGGCACCTGGTTCCACCCACTGTCCTCCACTTAAAACTACAGTATGTGCACTGAGATGTGTTCAGCCTTCAAATCATTGTAAACATTTAAAGATCTTTTTCTTGTTCGCAACTACGAAATCCAAAGATATACAATTCTGAAAATTGTGTATAAAAAAAAAAGTTTTGGTCTTCCCCATATTTCACTTTCCTTAACCTGAAAGCAATTAAGAATGTTCTATTTCACTAGATTCGCAATGTCCACTTTTCCTTAAAATGATTAAATGTTCTAATTTGTTGCACTCACAACATGAGACAGCAATGACTGCAATAATTTGTAGCTGCAATAATAAGCAAATGTTACAAGATTACTCCTATGCAAGAACCGCTGGTCGCCCATTTATTTGCTAATGAAACAAGGTATCAACAGCAGACAATAAGAGCTTTTTACCACAATACCCAGGGCTGCGGCTATTTTAAATCCAGTTTCTACAGTGATTATGTGACGGAATATTAGCTGCCCATTTGTCTTGCTTACATTTAATTTGTCTCGCAAAAAAATGGCTTCTTCACTGTGCTTGTGTCTTCTTCCCCTTCTTACTGTTAGTTTTCCTTCCTTTTTGATCATTTTCTCCATTTTAAGTTCTGACTTTCCTCCCCCTACCCTGTCTATACTAATTTGCAGTGCTAATTTGCAGTGCTATCTCGTCACTATTGTCCATGCTACATCTAGGGTGGCCCCCACCCCAACTACTTTTCACACTAGGTTCTCTGTCAGCTTCCGTTCCACACACTGTGTTCTTTGGTAGCTTGTTTGGTTGCTTTCACTCCCAAGGCAGCATGTGTTTAAGCTGCACTGCATTCAAATGTAAAAGTCTACATTTGAAAACAACTACACAAGCCTTAATGCAGAGTTATGTACTAATGAAAAAAAAAAAAAAAAACATCCATTATAAAAATGGATTGTGAGTAGGGATGAGCCGAACACCCCCGTGTTCGGTTCTAATTCGAACTTTCGAACATGGAAAAAGTTCTAATTCGTACTTAGAACTCAATGTAAGTCTAATGGGGTAGAACTCAGAAAATTAAATGTGCCCATTTTGAAGCCTTATATGCAATTTATTGGCCATAAAAAGTGTATGGGGATCCGGGTACTGCCCTGGGGGAAAAAAACACTTTTAAAAAATAAAATTTTTAAAGGAGCAGTGATTTAACATCACTTAAAATGAGACATTAAAAATTCCTTTAAATATGGTCCCTTTCACTGCCTGTAAAGTGGCACATCTGTATGATGTATAGAACCTGCTGAAGCAAAAATGACAGTTACCGGCAATTTAAATAATATACAGAAGTCTGATATAACTCTCTATAACCCTGCTATAACTCTCTGTCTCTCTCAATAAATATGCTGTCACTAACTCTACTAGAACTCTCTTTCTCTTTATCTCCTACAACACACTACATAGAGCCGTGGTGTCAGCAGCCTTATATAGTGTGCTGCAGGGACTTAGCTGTGAGCCATGATTGGGCAGAGTCATCATGACTTTGCCCAATCATGGCTCTAAATGTGTACTGAGCCCTGATTGGCACAGTCTTGCACCTGCGGTCAGCAAACGTTAGAACAGGCTATGTTCGAGTCGAACATGCAGCCCATCACTAATTGCAAGTACCTGAATTTTAATTGGTATTAAGCTTTTATAATTCCCTGTACAGGAGTTCTCTGACTGGTAGAGGGAGGGGCAGTACAAGGAACCAATCAGGTGTGCTATGTGCTATGTGCTGATGGGCTCGATGGCAGATAACTGTGAGACCCATGATTGGACACCACTGGTCCAATCAGTATAGGAGCAGCACACTGGCCACAATTCGCTACACCACCCTGGGAGTGCGCTAATCAATTAGTCCCACCTGAACTTTAATGATGACTTTGCCCAATCATGGCTCACTGCTAAGTCCCAGCAGCACACTACATAGGGTTGCTTACACCGCAGCCCTACGCAGTGCGTTGAAAGAGTAAAAACGTGAGTTCGACTCGAACATCGGCAGTTTGTGTGTTCGGTGAATACACGAACTATCAGGGCGTTCGGTGGGCAGTTCTTCTGCTGAGCACCCCTGCTAGGCACTGTGCCTTGTGAAGCCCTCATTGGGTGAATCCCTCATTGGCTAAAGCCTTGCACCAGGTGCAAGACTTTGCCCAATCAGGTCCCAGTACTCTGTAATAGCCATGCTTGGGCAAAGTCATGATGACTTTGCCCAAGCATGGCTCAGCTGTCAAATGCCATACACCTGCACACAGTTGGGCGGAGCTAGCTGTCACAGCTAGCTCTGCCCAATTGTTTATATTTTGCCGGCAGGAGTACGTCGCTGAGCGGACAGGACGGCGGTCGTTTTTTTTTAAACAAATTATTATTATTTCTATTTATTTTTTATTTTGTTGAGTCGTCGTGGACAACGCTGGACATCGTGATTGGCCCTGGATTACGTTGGTGGGTCCATTTTTTTGAGGTTTTTCTTTTTAAAATAAAAGACTTGTGAAAACATGTCTTTTGTGTTTTTTTTTCCAAATAAAGGATTATTTCAAAAGTCTGGACTTTTTTTTTACAATTGTATTTAACCCTTTAGTGAATGGGTAGGGGTGCAAGTACCCCTTATTCGTTCACAAGGGGGACCGCATCTGGGTGCCCCTTTATTAAAGGGGTACCCTGATGTGAATAAGCCAGTTTGCCTGCAACCCCACAACCAACGCCCCAGGGGACCCCACGTATTTTCTGTCCCCCATTTTTGGGGGGTGGGGTTCCTCAAAATTTCTACCAGACCTTAAGGGTCTGTTATGACTTGGGGGGGGGGGGGGGGACCCCCCCCATTTCATTTTTATTGTTACCCTTTAAGTGATGTTAAACTCACTTCTCCTTTAAAAAACTATTTTTTTTAATTTGTTTTTTTTTCATTGATTCATGTCTCCCAGGGCAGTACCTGAATCCCCATACCCTTTTTATGGCCAATAAATTGCATATAAGGCTTCAAAATGGGGACATTTGATTTTCAAAGTTCTACCCCAATAGACTTTCATTGAGTTAGAATTCAAACTTTTCTCATGTTCACGGGGGTGTTCGGCTCATCACTACTGGCAAGAAACATACCAAAAGAAGGAGCGATTACTGAATTGGCTGCTGCCTTCTATTTGTGTCCAATTACAGGCAAATGCTGGCCATATAGCTTCTTGTTCAGCCTGTGAGTTGAGAAAATCTTTCAACATTCCCATCTGTGCTAAACAGTATGGATAGAGGTTCCTCCCCAGCCGGCTTTTATATTCTGACACTTGGCATCCATGGCTTTCAGAATAACCGAATAGTGACTGCAGCTGACTGACTGTAGTCACTGTCCGGATATTAATTTTCCACCCCGGCTTCAATAGAGGTTTGTCAAGCTCAATGGTGCTAGCATGGCCACCCAATGTTAGAATTTTCCAATTCACAGGAATCGACTACAATTCTAACAGTGAATGGCTAGCTTAAGGGCACTGAAGGTACCAGGTGTCCTTTTCAATCTTCAGTAAATAAAAAGCAGGTCACCAACCTGGCTCTGCTGTCTGGCAGTGGTGAGTAAATCTCAGCACTGGATAAAAAGATAAATACAAATCCTTTGGCAGGTACATGTATTTCAGTTGTGTATTTAGCTGCTTGCCAGTTCAGCTTTATGTATATATCCATTTTCTATGTGTAGTTGTGGCAGCAAGGCAAAACAAATCTATTGGTCACATGTTCAGGAACATGGTGTCCACAATTCCAGGTAGTCAGACATGTAAGTGTATAACGTGCAAATTTTCAGACCACATGGACAGCTCTAACATTATGCTACTCTGTGGTTTAAAGTGACTCTAAAGTACAAAAGAATGCTTTCATTTAATGATTTTCCTTCCATACTTTAAATGAATGTGTAATGCAGAGTTTAATTGTATCTTTGTTTTTGTAAGCAAGCTACATTCAGGATCCTCTGATGCTTGCCAAGGCGTCATTCACAGTGCCGTGCCAGAAGTGGCTTGATGCTCACAAAGAGCTGGCCTGCAGCTTATGTGAATGGGGATTTATCATTTAAAGAGACCCTGTCACCAGTCCATTCATTTCAACAATAACCTTCCCCTAAGATTACACATGAATGTATTGTAATCATGTTGTTTACTTGTAAAAGGCTTTTTTGTCTAGACTAGCCTTTCTCAACTAGTGTGCCGTGGCACCCTGGGGTGCCTTCTGGTTTCCTCAGGGGTGCCTTGAAATCTTGTGATGGTAGGACTCTGATGTGAAGGGGAGAACCTCACTGTTTTGTGTATTTGCGTGAGATTCCCCCTTAAAACCCATTGTCATAGTTTAGCTGCAGACTTGCAGCTGAGCTGTTACTTATAGTTCTACAAGTATGTGCAGGCCTCTTACCCCTGGTTCTTCAGGCGTGCAGGGCTGTGCTGTTGCTTGTAGTCCTCCTGGCATGTGCTCTGTACCTAACTTGCTCTTGCACCAGTCTGGCAGCTTCAGGCGTCGGCTGACCTCTCCTGCTGTGTCTTATGCAGCTTCTCAGCCAATCAGTGCAGTCTGCTTGTGGTAAATCCTGTGGATGTTCCCTGCTTGTTGACTATCTAAACCCAGTGCAGCACATGGCACACTGCCCAAGCAATGCTTTCGGTAGCTAAATGCCAAACCTCCCTCCTGTTAAAGCTGGATTCCTTGAAGTTTACCTGTGTACCGACTTTGTCCCTTAAAATCCCAGCCTTCTGTCTGTCCAGATCCTTTGGATTGTCCCTGGAAATCACAATTATCGGCCTGTACCTGACCTTTGATTTTTCTGTTGTATGCATGTCTGCAACCTGTTCATAACTTTGGTCTTGTCAACCTTTATTGGCTGTCAGCTGAGTTGAGGCCTGACTGTGCCCCCTCACCCCTGTTGCCATGGTGAGCACAGGACACCATGGCTACAGGGTCACCCAACACAGCTGCGCCTCGGCAGGGAGAACAGGGGCGGCACAGGCTCCAGCTTCTCCTTGGATCCCTGCTGCTCTCCCCCGCCTGTATGGGCACAGGCAGTGGGGATTCGATGAGAAATGTAGCGCTGCAACCGGCGGAGGAGGGAGCTATCATTCAGGATGGCCAAGCAGCGAGGAAAGAGAGAGCCATTTGGCCAGGATCTGACAACCAGTGGCTCTCTCTCTCCTCACCACTCGGCCATCCTGAAGTGACAGCGCCCCCTCCCTGCTCCTCTCCCACCTGATCAGAGCTCCATCCTCGCCCCCCGTGCTGGCTTCAGCGTTCAGGATGGCAGAGCGGAGGATCGGTAAATATCTGTGATATTTATCGATCCTCTTTGTGCAGAGCAAACACTGGAGTGGTCAGCTGATCACTCCAAGGTTTGTAAATAACTGGGGACACATAGTACTATATGTCCCCAGTTATGAATGAACAGGAAGTGCTTTACATCACTTCCTGTTCATTCATGAGTTTCTCATTGGGTGGAAGCCTGACTATGAGGCTTCTACCCATTGATAACTAGGTGATAGTAAATATTTTACTATAACAAGTTTCTGAATGAATGGGAAGCCTCTGTACTGAGTGCTTTCCATTCATTTAGAACAGAGGCTGCAGAAAAAGAGATTGAGGACTCAATGTCTTTTTCTATTTCAAAAGGGAATTGTCAGGGGTCTGTTTAGACCCCCAATATTTACCAAAAATCTGATTTTTTTGTCTAGCAAACAGCTTAAAACCCACAGACAACTATATTTTCTAAAATCAGAAGCCCTGCAGATTAAAAAAAAATGCTAGTTGTAACTGTTTATGTAGCACAATATTTGAACAAATGTTTCTTAAATCAATATTTTTAGGAAAAATAAAACCAGCCCCTATGTGATAGCATAGAGGAAGTAACAGGTCCTCTTTATGGAGACATTAGGTGTACAAGTGAACAATGGTTGACTACTGGTCCCATGACCAACACCAGAAGGTTGCTGGTGTGACATTTTTTTTGGAAAGGTAATATTTTTCCTGCTTTGCTGTATAACAGAATAAAAATGTCAGTTTTTTAACCACACAGTGGCAGTCACCTCATTTGCAACACATTGAGGCCTTGTTCACACCGAATGCAGAGCAGATCCGCTCAGGTTTCTGCAAACGCAGTGCAGTGGGTTGTGCCGCGTTTTTGCCGCGTTCTTGATGCGTTCCGGGCCGTTTTTGGTTAAAAAATTTAAAAAAAATTGTGTAACATGGGCTTTCAGTGCGTTGCAGGCATTTGCATGTGTTTTTGATGCAGAGCAGATCCAGAGCAGGTAAAATAGGGCCTGCTGCAATTTTTTTACCTGCTCTGGAACTGCACGCTGCGATGTGAACTGGAGCTAAAAATACCATTGGAATACATTGGACGCAGTTTTGATCCGGTCTGCAACTGATCTGCTCTGCACCTGCTCCGCGCTTGGTGTGAACAAAATGACACCACTGCGCTGCCTGAGATGGAAGGGGTTGGGGTGTGCTGGTGGTGCACGCTAAGGGGGATTTGGGGATCCTCTGCATCATCTCCACGCCCCAGCTTTGGCTCTGCCCAGGGTCCTGCCCAGCTCCTGGAAACCAGTGACATCACCGGTTGCCAGAAGCTGAGGGGGGCGCCGGCCAGAGTGTCCCAGGTTGCTAAGAGCTGGGCAGTGAGATGTGTATGGCCTTTATTCATCTCCCCACCCGGCAGTTAAAACCTGGGAAGCTCTGGCCAGAAAGGGGCAGCAGGCACACTACAAACATTGTGCAGCATGTGACACAAAGAGATGCAGCCTAAAGTAACAGGTTTAGGCTGCCTCATTATACGGACAGCCCTGAGGAGGAACCATTGAATGCTGCAAGGGGAACCGGCAGTTGTGTGTTATATTGTGTTGACTTCTACTAAAAAAGAAGCCATAATTGGGCTTCTAAAGAATCTGAATATTTACAGGGCTATTCACAAAAGGGTGAAGAGTTTGGAGAAGGCAGGAGAAGTGACCAATCTAGGACAACATAGCTGAACTGGAAAGTGAGCTGAATTGGAGAAGTTTCCAAATCGGCTATTTTGACCTAGACTTCTTCTGCCTTCTCCAAACTCTTCACTCCGTTGTGAATAGTCCCAATAGACTTAAAGTGTATCTAGAATCAGTTTTTTAAAGTCCCTATATATTTTGTCTTTTTTTGGGAGAGATTTTATTTTACTTCCTGTCCCAGAGACACAAAAGGAAGCAAGAGGAACTCTAGAACAGAAGGTGAGATACTATTGTTCCCTCAATCCCCCTTCACTTTAGAATCTTCCATAAATGTGGGAGTTCCCATCACAGGCAAGACAGGTTCTCTTAGCTTGGGTTAGCATTTATCTCCGGGGCTGAGAAATCTCTGCTATTCTAGAACCATACATTTTTGTAACCACCACATTTTCTTTTGCCTGAACAGCTAGCTTTAGTAAACTATTACTGAATACCTTATCACATTACTTCAGGACAAGGAAGGATTTCTGACTAACCTGTTTGCTCCCAGGCATGTTTTTCCCACCGCAGTCACCATTACCCAGAATTGCTAGCGAACGTTATTGCTTCATCTGCACCATAACCAGTAACCACCTCAGACAACATCTTCCTTGCTTTAACTTCTACTGGCATCCCTATTTTCAGCTGAAAATTAATTAAATGTAAACATCACAGAGATAAAAGAGAATGCAGAATACGATAGAAAATGTGGCCACGGGCGTTTTCTGTCTTATCATTAAGTAAACGAGGTAAAGATCAGAAACCCATCTCTCTCACACTGCAGGGCATCTGGCTGACAACAGGGAGGAGACCTTGTTACTTCACAGATTGAGCATGATATTAACGGAACAAGGCAAGATGGAGTAAAAATAACAAGCTCATAAATGACATGCAGGTTTGGAAATATGTGGGATGGTGCCAAGGTATATCATAAAAAGCCTTCATTTCCCCAATCAGCGAAAGGGTTACATTATCCCACGTCCCTCCTCCTACCACATGTACATGCACTTACAGCATCGGCAGGGCTGCCAAACTGCTCACATAACAACGCCATTTGGCAGCCGGCAGCCATTTGGCACCAGCTAACGTACAATCCTGCCGCGTGCATTGACTTGTACTGTGCGGGGTCGGTAACTGCAGCCAGATCCATCCTGACTGGCGGGGTTGTAAAACCCCTCTGCATATGTTTAGAGGGACCGGATAACTGCGGCGTAGAGTCGACCAGTACAGTATGGCGCAGCTTGCAGGCAAGGTTATTTCAAGGCCGGGTCGTGTTTACAATATCCCACCACAGAAAACTGAAAAGCGTTTATACATATTCATTGTACTCTGCCTATAACACTGCTTGGATTTTTTTTACCAACGTTAAAACATTGTAAAACAATTGTAGCAGTTGTAAGATATTAAAACAAATTTCTGTGTGGTAATAAAAACATACACAGTTATATCTTGGGGTAGCTTTATGTGGCAATGTGGACTTGTTTACTGTAGAACATTGCAAATGAATATGTATACGTACATAAACACGCACTTAAAATACTTATAGAGAAAATAAGAGGTAGTTTTATACATACACCGATCAGCCATAAAATTATGACCACTCAGAGGGGAAGCGAATACCACTGATTATCTTGTTACAATGGCACCTGGAAGTGTGTGCGATATATTAGGTAGCAAGGGAACATTTTGCCCCTGAAGTGGATGTGTTGAAGCAGAAACAATGGGCAAGTGTAAGGATTTGAGAAACTTTGACAAGGGCCAAATTGTGTTGCCTAGACAAGTAGGTCAGAGCAACTCCAAAGCTGCAACTCTTGTGGGTTGTTCCCGGTCTGCAATTGTCAGGACCTACCAAAAGTTGTTTGAAGGAAAAAAACAGATGAACTAGCAACAGGGTTATGGGCAGCCAAGGCTCATTGAGGAGTGAAGGCTGGCCCGTGTAGTCCAATCCAATAGAAGAGCTCAAATTGCTGAAGATGTAATGCTGGTTCAGACATAAAGCTGTCTGAACACACAGTGTATTGCAGTTTGTTGCACTTGGGGCTGCGTAGCCGCAGACCGGTCAGGGTGCTTATGCTGACCATGTCCACCACCAAAAGCACCTACAACGGGCATGTGAGAATCAGAATTTGATCATGGAGCAATGGAAAAAGGTGGCCTGGTCTGATGAATCACTTTTTCTTTAACATCCTGTGGATTGCTGGGTGCATGTACTGTACAGGTGAAACTCGAATAATTAGAATATCGTGCAAAAGTAATTGCAGTAAGTGCTGCAAAAGGGACCCAAACCAAGTACTGAGTACATATGCATGCTTGTACTTTTCAGAGGTCCGATATTGTTCTATGTACAATCCTTGTTTTATTGATTGCATGTAATAATCTACTTTTTTGAGGTTGTGGATTTGGGGTTCTTGGGGTTTTCATGAGCTGTAAGCCATAATCATCACAATTATGACAAATCACGGCTTGAATTATCTTGCTTTGCATGTAATGAGTCTATCTCATATATTAGTTTCACCTTTTAAGTTGCAATAGTGAAATAAATGAACTTTGCATGATATTCTAATTATTCGAGTTTCACCTGTATGTCGCTTTGCTGGGGAAGAGGTGGAACCGAGATGCACTAAGGGAAGAAGGGAAGCCGGTGGAGGCAGTGTGATGCTTTGGGCAATGTTCTCCTGGGAAACCTTGGGTCCTGATATTCATGGGGATGTTACTTTGACATGTACCACCTATCTAAACATTGTTGCTGACCCAGCACACCCCTTCATGGAAATAGTATTCTTTGATGGCAATGGCCTCTTTTAGCAGGATAATGAGCCCTGCCACGCTGCAAAATTGGTTCAAGAATGTTTTGAGGAACATAACATCCAGTTTGAGGTGTTGACTTGGTCTTTAAATTCTCCAGATCTCAATCCAATTGAGCATGTGTGGGATGTTCTGGAAAAATAGGTCCGAACCATGGAGGCACCAACTCGCATTTTAAAGGTTTAAAAGGATGGCACCTTTTCAGACTGGGCTAGTGTAATGAGCGGTGTGCCTCAGGGTTCTGTGCTGGGTCCCATATTGTTCAACTTATTTATTAATGACATCGGGGAGGGTGTTAACAGCGATATTTCCGTGTTTGCGGATGACACCAAAATTGGGAGGGTAATAGACACGGACTTAGACATTATAACATTACAGGAGGACCTGGATAAAATAGGGGAGTGGGCATTAATGTGGCAGATGAGGTTTAATGTCGATAAATGCAAAGTAATGCACTTTGGAATTAAAAATAAACAAATGGGTTATACAATTATGGGTATGCCGCTAGGGAAGTCAGAAATGGAGAAGGATTTGGGGGTCATTGTAGACCACAAACTGAAAGGTAGCTTGCAGTGCCAGGCTGCTGTAAACAAAGCTAGCAGGGTTTTGTCCTGTATTAAAAAGGGGATGTATTGCAGGGACAAGTCTATAATTTTGCCACTTTATAGATCATTGGTTCGACCTCATCTGGAGTACGCGGTCCAGTTCTGGTCACCAGTACTAAGAAAAGATGTCCTTGAGTTGGAAAAAGTCCAGCGGAGGGCAACCAAACTAATTAGGGGTATGGAGGACCAGAGCTACGAGACAAGGCTACTAAATTTAAACATGTTCACATTGGAGGTGAGGAGATTAAGGGGGGATATGATCTCCATGTACAAAATGTTCAATGGTGGTAGCAACATTAGCGATAAACTGTTTAAAATTAACTCCATTACAAAAACTAGAGGCCACCACCTAAAATTGGTGGAAAAAAAATTCCAGCACAAGGGGCGAAGGGGGTTCTTCACAGTAAGATCAGTTAGGGTCTGGAACTCACTGCCACAGGCGGTGATTTCAGCAAATAATGTGGAATTGTTCAAGAAACTTTTGGACGATTTCTTAAGGGACCGTAATATACAGGGGTACAGGTACTCCTAGAATGAGATCCTAATAGGTTGGACTTGATGGACTAATGTCTTTATTCAACCTCAAATACTATGTAACTACTATGATGTACTACTGACGGCTTGCTGCCAAATACCACAGCATACCATTTAGAGGTCTAGTGGAGTCCAAGCCTTGATGGGTCAGGGCTGTTTTGGCAGCAAAATGGGAACCTGCTCAGTATTAGGCTGGTGGTCTTAATGTTATGGCTGATCGGTGTAATATAAATGATAGATTTATATATTTATTGACAGCAGCAACTTCTGATAGAACCCATCCTGGATACAATGTATGTCCCAGATTCCGTTTTTTCCCGTTCTGATTTCTGCTAAAATTCTCAGTTTTAGCGTTCACTTCGCTGTCCATTCTGTGTTGGTGGACGGGTGGGCGGTACCTTGTGTTGTAACAATGCAAGACGTTGTTTACCTTTATTTCAAAAATGTATTGAAATGTCAAAGCAACCTTCCACTCACATCTATCTACTGAAGCAGAGCTGCGGTCCTGTGACCGGCACTGACACTAGGCGGCTCTAGTGCGTTGCAGAAAAATACGTAATGGTTGCATTTTTTCACACTGCAATCCACCTGAAGGCAGCGTTGCAATTCGACCAGGGCACATAGAAAACAGTAAACAACTTATTTACTTCCACTTTCCTTGTCACTGATGTGGCGGTATTTCTTTATAAATTGGTCACAACTAGGAATGCACCGATACTGATACTAGTATTGGTGCTGATACCTGTAACAGACTTACCCGTCCTCGGTCCAGCGCTGCCTGGCGGGGCCGAGCACGGCCAGCTCGGCAGCCAGCTCCTCCCCTTCAGGGCCGTCCAGCTCGGCAGCTAGCTCCTCCCCTTCAGGGCCGTCCAGGACGGTAATCAGCTCCGCCCCCTAAGTATCAGCAAGCCGGGCGGCGAGTTATTACATGCTGCCCAGCTTCCTGATTGGCCTTCCAGATTCCCTTGTCACCAGGAAGCATGGAGCTGGCTTCCTGGCCAATCAGAAAGCTGATGGGCAGGTAATGACTCGCCCCCGGCTTCCTGGTTGGCCTGGAAGCTGGATCCATGCTCCCTCATTACTTGGTGACAAGGAAGCATGGAGCCGGCTTCCCAGCCAATCAGGAAGCCGGGTGACATGTAATGACGACGGGCGACGTGTAATGTGAGTGTATTTGGAATTCTTGAGGTGACGAGGAAGCATGGAGCAAGCTTTCTGACCAATCAGGAAGCCAGGGGGCAAGTAATGACTCACCACCCAGCTTCCTGATTGGCCAGAAAGCTTGCTCCATGCTTCCTCATCACCTCAAGACTTCTAACTACACCCACACCTTATTTAATTGCTCCCAATATTGTTACCTGAACAGAAAGTGAAGTATAAACTCATGAGGCCCCAGAGAGATAAATCTAGAGTTTCTAAACATGTTTTACCTAAAGATACACTTTAGTGCGATTGACTTAAATTTTCCTAACTCTTTATTTTCTTTTTCCTAGAGTTCTGCTTTAAATGTTTTACTTGCTGGTTGAATGGAGGTCATTTGAAGGCCCTATTGATATTAACATTATCCTCCCACAATAAACTGCAAAGAATTTTATATTTATAGTCATTACACATACGTAAAACACCGCTCGTAAGATTTTATTAAAAAATAAAAACATTTTTCTGGTGGCAAATTTTGTGGTAATTTGGCTCACTGAAACAGCGCAGTATTTTCCCTCTCAAATACTGATTTTTATGTTTCCTCACACGACATCTGTGTAATGGTATTTTAAACTGATTTTTGACACAAGCAATTCTGTCATGCCTAGCTCCCAGATGTTTATGGGATGTGAGGGATCAACTTTATTAGTGAAATGTTGTTAAAACCACCGGCCAATTCTAGCCCGTAGCGGGATTTGGCAAGGCTATAAATCCTCAATGTTTTTTAATTTAACGGCTGTACATAAAATAGAACTGTTTCACAATATGGCTTTGGTAAATTAAACAAATATATTCCATTTGATTATGTAAACTAAACAATCAGAAGAGAACAGCAGTTTGTTTTAAATTTGCTTTCAATTCTTTATATAAGTAGGAAAATAATGCAAAAATATTAATAAAAAATAGTGTACTATTATTTTAAAACATATTTTTAATTTTTGAAATCACTTGTTTGCTTTGCTAGTACAAGGAGTACTAGCTACATCCTTCTTTAGCCTAGGGCTACACAGACCATTAAATCTCTTTGCTACTGAGAGATTTAATTACTTGTTGCCCATCGTCACATTAGAAGCACATTGATTTTAGCGTAACTGCTTATTGGCAGAAACAAGCTGAGTGGACCTGTACTGTGGAAGCCGAACCTTTGCAAAGGGCAAAGGACTAGTTACCAGCATTGCCTGTGGTCTCTCTGCACCCATCCCCAGTACTGACTTACCGTGCCTTGTTCTGCACTGGGTTGCTGTGTGGAGATGTTCATCGGGGAAGAGAAGAAGGCTTTGTTTCCTCGTGTCAAAACGGCCCCACTAGTGATCTAATGATTGATAGTGGAATATTTAAGTGGCAGTAGGAGAGGCGATAAAATCACTCATCTACAGAACAAATGAAACAGGGAGATCTTTGTACTGCAGGTCCTCAGGTACATCTTCCTTTCCAGCAAGGAGAACAGTGAGCAGCACAATAGTGACATCACAAAATTTCAATCCAAATCCTAAGAGGCAGCAGTGCCTCAGATCTTACACTGCAGATATACAGCTATGAAGCTGGATGACACGGCTGTATGACAACAGCAGCCTGTGGGGAGAAAAACCCTGGTGGAGTGCGGGAGTTTCAATGTGACCATGTTTTATGTTATACCCTCAAAATTGGTGTAACATGAAAAATTTCTTAAAGGTGTACTAAGCCTTTAACATGTCCAGATGTTTGCAATATGACAGCAAATATTTATATTTTTGCTATCTTTCAGAAGTAAAAAAAAAATAAAAATGAATTGCTAGTGAAGACCTTCCTCTACCGTTAGAGAAATGTAGGGACTGCCATTTCTGACCTCCTGCTGAAAGTTATAAATGCATGGCTGTGTCTGGAGTCTTAACTTCTAAGACTAGGGGCAGCAAATAAATATAGTCCAATACTTTTTTTGGTAAGTGACTCATTAAAAAGCATTACAGCGAAAACACCAATATGAGAATCATCAGTATTTTCAATAAGTAAAGTCATCAATGGCAGTCTGTATATTTCTCTTTTGACATGTTTCTTTTAATACACTGCTGAAGATTTGATCTCTTTTGGACCATCGGGATATACAGCAGAAGTCTAGTTTGTGAGCCCCACATCACAAATTCCTTCTTCTTCCCTCCGGAGCATCCAATCTTTTATTTCTTACCTGAACAGAGGAGGATTTTTCATTCCCCCCTTTTTTTGTGCTCCTTTACCTGCCCTATTCATTTGCAACCTGTCATGATATTATCCCTATTTTGTCTTAGGTACTGTGCTTAGATGATCATCTTTGACATTTGTGACATTCCTATGTACATATAGTTCTTCTGCAGCTCCACATATAGAGTTTGTATTTTTTTACAATATCCATATGTATTATGTATAATCATGTAACCACAGTCAGTATATTAGCATAATCAAGTGAACGCTAGATTTGTATTTTTCCTTTCTCTTTGTCTTTATTGATTATATATTCTTCCAAGTTCAATATCATCTAATAAGAGAAATGTGTTCACAGACCTGAGTCTGGCACTCTGGGAGGGAAATGTATTTTTCCAACCAGCGGAGGCTGTTATTAGTTTCTGCTGTAATAACTAAATCATGTTTTAAAGCATGTTTTAACAATGTATATTGTGGCCGAATTTGTTTATATTTTATATAATAAAAATGGTGTTTATTGATCAAAGCTACGGTTGTTGTGGACTTCTTCGCTGGAGTTTCTGTTCACGAGGTGTCTGTTGCCACCTAATCTATACAGCAAGGCCTCTTATGTGCATTCTGGTTTCATTTTCTTACTAAGGGCTTGACTTTACTGACTTTGGGACTAGAGCTAGCCATACTTGCTTCGATTTCCCCTATAGGGCTGAATGAGAGAAATCACTAAATTCTCTCATCAGCGCTAAACAGCATGGATGGAGGAATATGTAGTGCCAGCTATTGTATTCAGACAACCAGAACTCTTAACTGTCTGAATACCCAAACCATGGCTTTATATGGTTGGATGCTGTCATTGATCATAATTTTCCACCTGGCACCTGCTTTGTGGTGCTGACAGCGCCACCCAGGGCTTGAATTTCAGCTAATTCAGCAGGAATCAGGCATAATGTGAGTGATGTATGGCTAGTCTAAGCCTTAAACACCATCCAACCCCATGTCAAATAGGAGTGCCTCAGTGGTCAAATAGGGTGCTCTAATTAGTCAGGAAAATGGTGGGTGGGAGGAACTAAATCCGAAATTCAGGGAAGTACAGCCATTAGAAGCGACAAACTTAATAATAATGCACAGAGAAAGAATGCAAGGAAAATCAAGCAACCAAGCATAGAACAGGTATTGTGAGAGCCGCTGTGCATGCGTGTGTGAGACGGTTTGGTGCTAACATTACACATAACCGTGCGCCTGCACACGGAAGAAGACTCACACAGATTGGTGTGTACATGCTCACATCTGATAATGGCGCCAAAAGACCTATTTAAACTTGCTCTCTGCATGCACCCAGTGTTGAGAGTCCTTTAGCATTGATTCCTGATTGCTCCTGTATTTGAGCCAGCTTGATCCTCTGACTCTGCTGCTCTCCATCTGCCTTGACCTCGGCTTGTTCCATTACTCCCCCTCGTCTGCTGATTTGGTACTGCTTTTCCCTGCACGACTTGACCTCAGCTTGGTCTGACCAAACTTCTGCCTTCCATATCTGCACTTCACTATTCACTAGTTACTGACCTGGCTTGGTCCTGATCCTGCTTCGTCTACTCAGCTGATATCCTGCATGCTTCTGGCTGACTACCTGCCTGGTGTCCCGCTCCTGTGCCCTCATCATCTCTACTTAGTGGTGGCCGTGCCTCGCACAGTCCATACACCATCTGTCTCATTCCCAGGGGTGCTCAGACCAGTGCTGCAAGGGATGGCCCTCCTCAACATCGCAGGCTCACATCAGGTATGTGACAAGGGGCTTCTGGCCAACAAGATTATTACCGAGCACCATTTAGTGCCTGCTGTAAGACAAGGATTTTAGGTTGCAAACGTTAAAGTGGCTACTTTAATGGCTATTCTCCTACTGAAACCAGGTAAGAGTTTGTCTAAATTGCCATAATCTCCCTTTCTCAACCCCCATCCAGGTTGTACATTTTAGCAAACTGTATTGCAGGTCCTCATTTTCTTTTACTCAATGGATACCGATGTATTCCATTTCAGTTAATTTTTTGAAACTGACTGTTAAAGGAGAACTATGAGGTGAGTGCTTTTCACTCACCCCATAGTTCTAGCCGACCTGTGACAATGAGACTGTCACAGGTCGGCTCAGTAGATCGGGAAGTGAGCAAACACATACCGGCGTTCGCTCACTTCTCGATCCTGTCACGGCTCTGTGCCGTGACAGGGGAGAGGCTGGATTTCCCCCTCCCCGCTCCGATCCTCCAATGCTGACTGGCGGAACGGACAGGGGAGGGGGCGGGTACAGCTGGCTCTGCCTCTAGATAGGCAGAGCCAGCTGTAAATCACGCAGCTGGGCGGATCCAGACATAATTGTCGGGATCCGCTTCAGCTGCGGCGTCTCAGTATACCGCAGCATCGCGGTATGCTGAGCTTATGGTGACGGGAGGACGCTAGTTTGTGTCCTCCCATTACCCTAAGGAGAGCTATGCGGAAAAGCCCTAACCCCATAGTTCTCCTTTAAGTGTGGGGGGTCCTTCCTGTATTATAGGCATATGGTCAGTGTTGTAAGACAAGCTGCAGTCTTGGCATGCTTTTACATAGTTACATAGTATTTGAGGTTGAATAAAGACAAGGATCCATCGAGTTCAACCTTTGTGTGTAAGTGTGTGTGTGTAGTGCATGCATGTGTGTATATGAGTCCCTTGAGGGTCTTAGGTTTTAAGAGTACCTGTACCCCTGTATGTTACCGTCTCTGATGAAGGTATCTAATTGACTTTTGAATTTGTGATTTTAGAAGTGAAATTATCTTACCAAAAATGAAACTCTAAACCGGGATTTATATGTTACTTGACCTCAGCTCCATGAAGGCTTCCAAAGCAGACAATGAATTACATTTTAGGAAATCTTGTGTAGAAACTAAATACTGCTACCATATGTGCAAGGTAATTTACATTTTATTGGCAGTTATAGATGGACAATTGAAATAGAAAGGCATTTTTTAATCAGTTGGGGACTTTGGGCATATGACCTATGCCTCCAAAATTCATGTAAAGACCCTTGGTGTAACTCATATGCCCAGTATTCCCTTCCTAATGTTCTACCGTGTGTAATTTCCAGGACGTGACTGCAATTTTAATAGCTAGATATAGCTGTAGGAACATATATGCTGTAGGAATGTATTGCCACCAGGACAAATAGAGAGGTGAATCCTTCTAACAGGGACACAGACTGCAATAAAAACCTGAAAGGTGTTCTACTCTATCCAAAACTAAAAAAAAGGTTTTGGTAAAAAAAACCCACCTCTTTTTGTTCTTTTTTCTTCATATCTCTATAGTTTGAACTCGATGGACTTGTGTCTTTTTTCAACCTGACTAACTATGTAACTATGAGTGATTTTTCTTTAAACAAAGGTTGTTCTTACTTTACTTGTTATCAACTGATAGTTAACCCTAATTATTCCGAATTAACTCCTTTCCTCCTTACATTTTTATATGTAAAGATTTTTCCTTTCATTTTTTTCCCATTGTGGTTGCATCCCTTAAAACCAATCCAGAATTATTTATTTTCAGCAAAAGCCTTTTTTTTTCCAATTGTAAATAACAGCAGTAGGTTTTGTACCTGAAACATAATTTGTGTCATAAATGGGACAAATGGCTGGTTTAAAACTACAACTTGTCAAACTGGAAGAGATTTTATGTTTTACTTCTTTTAGCCTATAAAATATATAGAAAAATAGAACAACGTTTGGAAGACATTTCTCCTTGTTTGCCCCTCCCTCCCCCCAAAAAAGTATGGGGCATATTTATGAAAGTGATATTCAACTACAGGCGTATTCACAAAAGGGTGAAGAGTTTGGAGAAGGCAGGAGAAGTAAACAATCTAGGACAACATATCTGATTTGGAAAAATTCTCAAATTCAGCTCCCTTTCCAGTTCAGCTATGTTATCCTAGATTGTTCACTTCTCCTGCCTTCTCCAAACTCTTCACCCTTTTGTGAATAACCCTGCTAATATTCACTGCAGATCTATCTTCCTGGTGCATGCGTTTTAAATTACAGGGAATGACTGATCACCAATGAAGGTTAGTAAATGTCACATTCACCGCTTTATTAATGTGCTCCTATGTATCACTCTGATATCATTACTGTCAAAGAAAGCTCATAGCTCAAATGTAAAAAATGCTCTGGTCTGTAAGCAATGCACAGAGTGTCTTGTTTTGCATTACTGTATAATGAATAAAAAAAAGTAAAAAAAAACAACAAAAAAGTCACACACACATGCAGGAATGCTTCAATTTAGAACGTCCCACTCTGATTTTCTGCAACCTCTTCTTTTTTTTATTGTATTACTTCTTATTTCACTGAGACAGACTGTGCCAACTGGCAGTCCTGGCACAGCAAATTACCTAAAATGTTGAGGCATTCCTGGGTAGCTGAACAGTGCTGGAGAAGAATGAATGGTAGGAAAAACTTGTTAGCACTGCAAACATATCGGGAAAGCTCTCTCATCTGCTAATAAATCATACTTCTTCCCTTATACTTTCATGGTCACAAGATCCAATGCGGCTTTTTAGTACCTTACCTCAATACTCTGTTCTCCACCTTCTCCATCTACCTGCTGTACATCTATAGACTATGACTACGTATTTTAATAAATACTTGACTTAATTAGAAGAACCTTCACTCTGTAGCCCACACTGCCTGTGCAGACTAGTCACCTGGCTTCATCTCTAAAGAGCATAAATCCTTTATCTGAACAAAGGCTTTTGTCTTTACTATCCAAGTCCCACGATGCTACCTGTTCTTTTGATCTTACTCATTCCTGGTCTTCTATTACTGCCATAACATCTGTTTTTTCTCATACTGTGTATCTTTTTAATGTCAAGTGCCTTCCAAATTCACACATGAAATTATAGCAACTATACTTGGAAAATGCTTTCTGAAATCTTTCTTCAGCTACCCCCGCCTCACTGAAATGTTTAAAATACCACATTCACATAGTATTGGTATACTCTTTCTCTGGTTTCTGTTTTTTAGTCTTGACCAATAATGATTCCATGCTTTTTTTTTTTAACTAGTTTTCATCCTCTGAAAATGTTGATTGTCAGTGCTACTCCAGGCTACCTTTTCTTTAGATAGGTAAGGCCCGACACCTTTATGGACATTTTAACTTACCTTCCCCTTTTCCTCTGTTGATGCATTACAAGTTTAAGTCACTGGACTAACAAGTTTTGCCATCTATATCTTTAGTCTAATTCCATGGTTCTCAACTGGTGGGCTGCTGCCTAAAAGTAGGTTGCAAACCTGTGTTTAGTGGGTCGCTATGTGCCTTCCTCAGCCTCCCCTAGTGCAGCGCTGTCACTTCTCGCACCAAGCAGCCATTAATGCCTGGCGCCAAGTGTCAGCATGAATTATGGTGGGCAGGGGAAATACCTTCATTGCTTACAGCTCACTCGTTTGCCTTGAAGAGGTGCCTGGACCAGAATAATGTCACATGCGCAAGGGGGTTGTACAAGCAATGCACATATGGATGGAGCTCCATCACAGCAGCCCACACTGGAGTCCAGGCTGAAAATCCACTCAAGTTCTCATGAGATAGGGAGACTGGGTGGCTGTGTGAGATTGTGTCTGTCAGTGTTGTTGAGGGCCCGTTCACACTAGTACAGTGCGTTAATCGCACTATCCCATGTGATTAACGCACTGTACCACGCAATTTCACCTACTGCGCGTTTTACTGTGGAGGTGCATTGTGTTGCCATTCATTTGAATGGCACCCCAAATGCACCTCCCACCCACAGTTAAATGGCCCGCACCGAAACATGGAGTACCGCAATGTCATGTTTGCCAGTGAGGTGCGACTTGGGTTGTGACTTAATGCCCGAGGACAAATGTGGGTCCTGAGGTTACACAGGTTGAGAACCACTGGTCTTATTCAACATATTATCTGATATGGACTTTAGTATCATATATGGTTAGTCACTATAACCATGCTGCTCTATAGCTCATAGCTATAGCTCAGGTGTTCACCAAGCTTGGGATATTTCCAGCAAGGATTCCAAACAAACAGGCAGTGACGCTTCCAAATGTTGGCTTATATTCTAAGTCTATGTCATCAAGTAAATTTAATGATGCTTAAATGGCATTGTTATAGCTGACTTAGGGAATGCATAACTTTTCAAAACATTCAATTGTTTTCTCAATATGATTTATGCAGGTGATACTCATTTTATCTCTCAGTTTTAGTCTCACATAAAACAACTGTTTGCCTGTTAATAATAGATAATGAGGATATTTCATGTCCTCTTACTTCCTTAAAGCTAATCTCCAGGAATGAAAATATTTTGTGGGCAGACACTCAGCATCCATCCTTACACTGCAGGACTATTGGACCTGCATTATATGGGATGTTAGAGAGCAAAGGAAAGAGACTTCAGAGATAAGTTCCTTGAAGAGTAACTTGCAAAAAAAGCAGTTAGCCCAGTTAGCACATGCAATGGTGAGGGGTAATTGTTTTTCATCCTAGGAGTTTAGGTGAAAACTTATTATGAATAAGAAAGAATGTATTTTTCCATGGTTTTAGTCCACTTCTCTTCCCTAAATAACAATCATTACGGTGAACAGCACAATAATTTCAGCTTCCTAGGCTTGTAACCTAGAGTTAATAATTGATTCTTCCTTCTGATTTAAACCCCTCCACTCACACGCTCATTATCTCTTCTGAAACTTGAAAACCTTTACTGTATCTCTCCTGTCCCTTTTGCACAAAACTAAAATGTTAGTGTGTGCCATCACCATATTCCAGCTTGAATATTGTTACACCATCCTCTGTTGACTATCATAAACAGACTGGTACCAGTCTAGTCCATCCTAAATGGTGCTGCTCAACTCTTCCATTGACGTTTACTTTTTACTCTTTAACAGTCTAGAGA
>NW_017306470.1:508123-550343 GCF_000935625.1 Nanorana parkeri
GACCAAAAACCCAACAGTTGCACATGAGATGGCCACCGGCAGGTAAGCGCGTGTGATGTCGCACATGCATGATGATGACACCACACCTGGGAACGCCCCTGCATTAATATACAACTCTAATACCAACCCAACTCTTCCATAGACTTTCCTTAATTCCCAGATACTACCCTAAACACAACATGGACTCTGCACGTGACCTTCTCCTTTCTTCCACTCTAATCACCTTTCCACACTTTCTCTTTTAGACCTTCTCATATGCCTCTTCTGTCAGAACTATTGGCCCGAAAGGAATCAATTTCATAGGCCTAAACATGTTATTTTACAGATTTGTAAATGGGCATTGGGGTAGCCATTTTGTCTGTTTGTTAAAAGTTGAATACAAGTTCATTCTTCTTGAACAGAGACTTTCACAGAGAAGTTAGGAATGTTAGTATAAACATTCTTCAGATCGTAAATTGTGGGGGTCTCAGACGCACATCAGTTAAGGATGGTGCCAGCCTATGTAGGTCTTGATTGATGACTTAGCTTACACTGCCACACTACCTAATTTAATCATTTCAAGTTAAATTTGATACATGTATTTTTGTAATATCCAAACTATATTCATTATATGTTGTTTGAGTGTACCCATTGGAATATATTAGTATGTGGTACTAATAATGGGGTTTTTATATTTTAAGTACAAAGAATTAGGTAGTACATGCCAATGTATATTCTTTTCTTATAATGTATTTTAAAAAAAACACTGGGTCGTGAAAATAGTTACCTCAACTTTTAAGGTTGTAAATCGAAGTAGACTAAAAGTCGGACAAGAGGTTGTCATGAGATGTTATTCATATTCATTTTGGTTACATTTATATTTTGAGCAATATCCTGTGGTTACATTTTATGCATTACCTGTGATATCAAATTGATTGATATAATCTGATCCATATTCATTGTTTGTTACCAATTATATTATTATTTTATTCTGCACTGATTTTTAATTAATAAATATATATATTTTGTATTCCTCTTGTCTTCAAAGTCAGCGCAAATTAAAGAACTCGTGTAAATTTTGATTTATGGAAATACGTTGGGAATCTCTTTAATTATAGATTCTTATTTGTTTCCAATAAACATAAGACTGTATATCAGAGCAGTATAAACATTCTGACACTTCCAATCTCTAGGATTCCTTGCCCTGCACTTCTCGTCACTCTCCAACCCTTCAAATGCAATCTAAACGCAGAGAAAAACAACAGGTTTACCTTAATGCTCCCATCTCCCACAGCACATTCATCACAGTTCTCTGCTATGATCAGCCTTTGGGAGCAAAGAAAATACCCGGTACTTGGGAGCATGTGATCTACTCCCTTTCATTTGACAGCACTGGGGCTTGGTGAATGGCCAAATGCTGTCACTTGAGAATCGAGAGGCTTTTCTCAGCCTGATGTTAGCTTCCACTCGGAGATTATACAGGGATTCCTTTCCTTGCTTTCAGTGACTAAATGGATGAACTAGTGACCAAAAGGAAGGCAAATATGTGCTAGTGGAGAAAACAGCATTAAAGTGAACCTGTTGCTTCATGGTCAAATCGCAAGTTCACTTTAAAACTCACCAGGCAAACACATAATCTTGTCTAAGATATTATCTACTGTTATTGGTTCCCCTGCTTCCTCCTCCACTCTCTTACATGGAACTCAGTGTAATGTTATATATATTTTACTTATAGCTCTTCTTTTTTTATTTTACAGGTTAGTCACAAAAGGGCAAAGAGTTTGGTGAAGGAAGGAGAAGTGAACAATCAAGGACAATCTAGCTGAACTGGAAAGTGAGCTGAATTGGAGAATTTTTCAAAATCAGCTATTTTGGCCTAGGTTGTTCACTTCTCCTGCCTCCTCCAAACTCTTTGCCCTTTTGTGAATAACTCTGTTAGTCTGCAATGCTCTTGATAATAACCTGGTAAAACCTCTTTTATTACTGGTGGATGCACTTCGATCAGCCATAACATTATGGCTGGCTGCCTAATATTGCGTAAGTCCCCCTTTTGCCGACAAAACAGCCCTGACCCATTGAGGCATGGACACCATGAGGCCTCTGTAGGTATGCTGTGCTATTTGGCACCAATCCATCAGTAACAGATAAGTGGTGAGGTGGGACCTCTATGGATCGCAGTTGTATTTCCAGCACATCCTACACATGCTTGATTGGATGGAGGTCAAGTCAACACTTCAGACTCATCATTGTGTTCCTCAAACTATTCTTGAACCATTTTTGCAGTGTGGCAGGGCGCACCAGCCTGCTGAAAGAAGCCACTGCCATCAGGAAATACTGTTTCTATGAAGGGGTGTACCTGGTCAGCAACAATGTGTGGGTAGGTGGTACGTGTCAAAGTAACATCCACATGAATGGCAGGACCCAAGGTTTCCCAGCAGAACATTGTCCAAAGTTTCACACTGCCTCTGCTGGCTTACCTTCATCCCATAGTGTATCCTGGTGCCATCTCTCCTCCATGACACAACACACACGCACCTGGCCATCTACATGATGTAGAAAAAAAAAAAACTTGATTCATCAGATCAGGCCACCTTCTTCCATTGCTCCATGGTCCATTTCTGATGCTTATGTGTCCATTGCAGGTGCTTTCGGTGGTGGACACGGGTCAGCATGTACACCATGCCCAGTCTGTGGCTATGCAGCTCCATGCGCAACAAATTGTGATGCACTGTGTGTTCAGACATCTTTCTATTGGAGCCAAGATTAACGTTTGAGTAATCTTAGCTCTTCTATTGAATTGGACAAGACAAACCAGCCTTCACTCCCCATGTGCAAGAATGAGCCATGGCCGCCTGTAAACCTGTCACTGGTTCCCCTGTTTCCCTTCCTTTAACCACTTTTGGTAAGTCCTGACCACTGCAGACTAGGAACATGCCACAAGAGTTTCCCTGACCCAGACGAATAGCCATCACAATTTTGTCCTTGTCAAAGTTACTCAAATCCTTTCACTTGTCCATTTTTTCTGCTTCCAACACATTGACTTGAGGGGAAAAAATGTTCACTTGCTGCCTAATATATCTTACCCACTTCTAGGTGCCACTGTAATAAGATAATCAATGTTATTCACTTCACCTCTCAGTGGTCATAATTTTATGGCTGATCGGTGTATATGTTTAGCTTTACCATTGTATGTGCCCAATGCTTGAAATGTTTTCATGCATTTTTTGTTGTAATACACATGTGCATTACCTTGTAATACAGCACATGGTGAAGCCAAGTTATTATTACTAATAACAATAATAATAATAATAAAAATATAAATGTGCATTAAACTATTCATTGTATCCAATGTGACGTTTTTCTAGCTGCAGAAGTGGAGTACAGTTAAATGTACGTAAGAGTACATTTGCAAGATTTCAAGAAAAATAACATTCCATTTAGGCTGAATATATGCCTTAGGAGCCTCATAGAACAGAAGGTAAATTCTGGTTATCAGAAAAAAAGATACATTTGCTTCACTGCTTTAAGTTTTAAAAAATGTCAGTAAGTTCGACTTTGATTTTGAAAAATAATTGTAAAATAGGATTTTGTGCACATATGCAAATTTAACCCAACTCCTCATGACATTGTACACTGTTTTAGACTCTGAAAAGTGGCACTGCCGTTTCTGGCATGAGGCAAAGGTGGAAAGGATTCTGCCAGACATTTGGGCAGGACATGTATAAACTCTATTTGGTAAAATGTTGATGACATATATGATGTCAGAATGGAACATATTATACTTGTAAAGCATTACTAAGCAACCTAGCATTATCATAACCATATGCACCAGTCTCAAATCTTAACCCTGACTCTTAGCAACCAACTTCACATGTGCCTAACCTACAACCTAATAATCAACTCTAGCTCTAAACCTAAGCCATATCCATGACTCAAACCCCCAACTTTAAACCTCAACCTAATCCTCAATCTGAACTCAAAACTTTAAAGCAAATCTGTTGCTTTGCTCTGCATGCTTAGGTTTGTTTTAAGTGTACATGTACCCAAGCTATGGGCATTAAAGCATTTGTATTTTCTTATCCACTTGAGTCTCTGGCCTCTCTAGCTGCTTGTACTGTGAAGAAATGAATTGCCAAAATCACAATAATTACACAAGTCTGGTTTCTGTCAGTTTTTTTAACAGCTTAGAAACACTTGATATGTGCTTATGCACAAAAAAAGCAGCCAAACTTCTGTTGCAATACATATAGGAAAATAGCTTCAGTTGTTAACTTTGAAAATGCATTTCTTCACAATACCTGTAGCTAAAAAGGTGAATTGGAGCTAGTTTTAAAGTGTTTTTACTGCTTGTTCAGATTATGTAAATACTTTAGTGTTCATAGTGTGGGCACAGGTTCACTTTATTCTCACCCCCTCCCCATTAGGACATACTCACCTTACCTTCATTCCTCTGTTCAGCTGGCAGAAGCTAATCAAATACACAGTACGGCCAGGTATAGAGGGACATATACCTCTGTAACCTAGAACATGTACCTCTAACATGTAACCTCTTCAAGAGTAGGGATGAGCCGAACACCCCCCTGTTCGGTTCATATTCGAATAGCCGAAATGTTCGAATACGAACTCGAACTCAATGCAAGTGTATGGGGGTTGAATGTTCGATCCCCATACAGTTGCCAGTACATGTAATAAATACTGTGTACTGCCCCCCCTTACCTCCGCTGCTGTCCCGGCCTCCGGTCCCCTGGTCTGTCTGCTCGCTGTCCCGGTCCACTGGTCGCGGCTCCTCTTCCCGCCCCCCTGGCTCCACTTCGTCTGCAGACTGGGAGCCATACCCAGCCTGCTATTGGATATTGTAAAATGCAATAGCCAATAGCAAGCCGGCTATTGCACCCGCCTGCTGTCAATCAGCATGGGGGACTTGATAGAGAAATTTCTCCTTCGTGAGCCCTGATTGGGCAAAGTCTTGCACCTGACCTGTGGTCAGGTGCAAAACTTTAACAAATATCAGAGCTTCAGTGGGCATTTTGTATTATGGAATGTACGCGGTCGAACAGACCGCGAACATCTCATAAAGTTCGGCACTCGGCGAGCGCTCGAACTGTTGATGTTCGATTCGAACTCATGTTCGAATCGAACACTTGGCCCATCCTTATTCAAGAGCACTGGGCTAATCACTAAGCATCAATGCTATCACAGGTGCAGAGTTCATAGTCCTGTCTAAGCTATGACCTTAGCAACCCCTATCTTACAGAGGGTGGCTTCTTCTCCTTGCAGCAGCTGAACAGAGAGGTGGAATTTCGGTGCATATGTGCTGCTGGTTAAAAACTGAACCTGTTGCTTTGTACTACCATACAGTAATCATAATTGTTCTGCTGATATGCTGAAATTATAATACGCAAATGCAGATATGTTCCATAAAATAAACAACACAAATGCTGCCAGTGACATACAATACACCTGGCTATTGAAAATAAAATTATTCCCAGTCTAAACCAATTCATTGCAAACAGCAAGAAAGCACTTATTTTATTGTTTGTTTTGCTTTGTGTAGCCAGGTTTTAAAAGCAAATGAAGCATTGAGTAATAGCTGAATCAGTTGCTCCTGCTCTGATAAAGGTGTCTCCAGACAAAAAAGAAAACTAGCATTGCTTGAGCACTTGTCTAGGAAACACGGAGGACTGGGCCTCCAACAGGCTGGGAATAACAAATCTGTCCTGCAGCATCACCTGCTGGTGAAACCTAGTATTGTGACGCAAATTGAAATGGAATTATTCTCTAAGTGAACTATGATATTTCCTGGTAAGTTTCTGTCCACCAAGCACTTTCCTGGAGTCTGTAGGAGGTGCACAGCCCTCCATGTCACCATTTTTCTGGGAAATGCCTTTTAAAACAAGGGTAGAGTTAGAGAGTCCAGAAATAGCTGAGGCATGTTTATTCATACTGTTTATTCATGTTGGAAAACCAGAATAGTACTTTAGTTTCAGTGCAGGACTGTAACATTTTTTGACCGGTTCTCCATAGCAATCTACCAGCAAAATAACATTTGGCCATCTACTTTGTTGATGACTAGCTGAACCTTCAGTTTAAATCAGCTAAATACACCCCAAGTGCACCAAAAAAGTGTGCAAAGTCTAGCAATTATTTTTGTTAGAATGCAGACACAGCTTAAAGTGACATTAGAGTCAAAAATGTTTCCCTCCTCCCCCCATGCTGCTTTTGGAACTGACCTTAAATGATGCCTCTTGATCCGATCATCTTCTTCCTTCCACTTGTATTCAGCAATCCCCTCAGCACTGTCTGTCTGACGTGCACGCTCCCTGTGTGCATTCAGCTCCACTATGTCTTTTCTCTTCTCCCAACTGAAGATCTCTACTGCGTATGTGTCCACCCCATCATCCTGCATGGCCACTCCAGAAGCTTCAGATCTTCAGACGGGAGCGAGTGGCAGAGACACAGGTAAGTTTTGCTAGTACATAGAATGTAAATATAAATGTGTGTTTCCTGCCAGCATGCTACTAAGAATGACTCTTCTTTTCTGTGTAAGCAGAAATCTCTATGCAGAGGTCTGACAAGCCTCACAGAGCTACCTTAATCAGCAGGGCGGCATAAGCTTTGTTGACTGCACAGGTATAGGTCTGACTCAGCAGGGGATGTGTCAGACCTCCACAAAGAGACTGCTGCTTCCGCACAGAGAGCAAGGATCTTTCTTAGTAGATAAGCCTGTCCTCTGCCAGCATGCTACAAAGGATGCGACTGCTTACTGAAAATAGGAACAGTAAGCATTTTCACACCTTTTAATGCACCTGGAATGTAGTTAGGTGAACAGAAATGAAAGTTCAGCTGTGCTTCAACAAAGTAGATAGCTGTTATTTTGTTAGTAATGTTCTATGGTAATCTAATCAAATGCTTCAAGTTCTCTGTGTATAATTTAGAACCACTAAAATAGAATCTAAACAATGTAGTAATCGCAGAGATGTCACACTGTTTTTACACAAAACCGATTGTCATACTATCAGTCTTTACTGTCCAAGAAACACAAACTAAATACTTTATTTAGCATATGTAGTCTTACATGATAATGGAGATCTTTATTAAAAAAGCTAACATGCCACAGAACACAAAAGGTGGTTGCCAACAGACTATCAAGATTCCATTTTTTTCTGCTGTTTGTGGTTTCAGGATGAGCACATTCCTTCCCAACTAGGGCTGGCCATCAGGAGGTAAGTTGAAAGTGTAGCCCCAGGTGATGCCCTCCAGGGGCAGCTTAAGAACCCCAGCTGCCTCCTGCTTCTTCGGGCAATGGAATTCAGGGTAACAATGTAGAATGTTTACAGCACTGTTTCAAAGCCATACAGTGGCAGCTCCAGCCATGAGATATTCCATATCACCAAGGGGTAGAGCATATGATCTGCTGCACACAGTGTAGACCTACTCACATAATAATGTGAACCTGTCAGTTACATGGTATATGTGTATTTAGGAGAAGACCTAATTTTAGGACATAAGATAATGCCTGCTACAGGTGTATATTGAACCCCATCTACGCATGAAAATAATGAGCCATATTAGAATCCATAGGCTTCCCATAAGATGTATTTTCACAGACTGAGTATATATAGAGATATATATTTTAGAAAGGTACAAACATATAGTGAACTACATTCAGCACAGTCATTTAGACACGCATCCATATATATTGGAGTCTCCTCCCTGCAGGAAGCTCTTTCAACTCATAAAAGCGGCCATGTTTCTTTCTTAATCTACATACAAATATAGAACAGCAAACCAGACTGACTGGGAAGCACCTGGACCATATATATATATATATGTATATACTGTATATTTGCTGCATAACAAGAGCAAACAGACTGTAAAAAAAAAGATTGTTGAGTACAGGGTGGACAGAGAGTGATTAGTTAACTCCAAAACCCAAAATAAAAACCAGAAAACTGGTTACAACATAAGTAAACAGATTTTTCCCATTTTGAGTGGAAGTGGTACATTCAGTCACCTGTTAACCTATTAATAGATGGGGATCTTAGATGGAAGGACAGCCCTGCCCCCCTCCCTTCCACAGCATTAAATATTTCTGTAAGCTTTATTATAATGGTTTGGTCACCCATATTCTTTTATCTCCTCCGCTTATTCCTGCAGCAAATCCAGGAAGTTGAGCATAGCCATATACTAAAAGCTGAACTCCTGCCAAACAGCTATAGATTGGTCACCTTTCCTGTGTCAATGTGTTGATTGGACAATGAAGGAGCATCTCCACACCAATAAAGCCATCTCCCTGTTCTCCTCTCTTACAGTGCATGCAAACATTTTGGAGAGCCAGCACTGCATCGGATTCTAATTCTTTGAGAGCACAGGCCTTCCCCTCTATGTTTAAGTGCAGAAGTGCAAGGGATTACATTTAACTAAACATTTATAAATAACAAAGGATTATTACATAATACATAATAGCTGTATTTTAAAATGCATGAAAGCTCCTGTGTTTAGATTTAGTTGGGTCACAATTGACTTTCTTTCCCATACAAGTCACTGTGCATGTAAAAGTTACTCAAAGCAACTCTTTGAGCAGTACAAAGCCGACCGAAGCAAAACAGAAGCACCTAAACATACTATATTTGACTTTTTTCTAAGTCTCCTGCATATGAGCCCGAAAAGAAGAGCTTTAGCCAAAACATTTCTTATTATTTTGGATACAGTGGGGAAGGCTTGGATTTTTTTTAAGGTCGTTATCGCCATGTGTGACCCCATTGGGGAGTACTCTTGTGTCACCACCAAACAGAGACATCAATAATAGAGTGGGGAGGAGTTAAATATTCTATATTTGCCCAGAGTTCAGCTTCGAGCATACAGTTTAACAAACAATGTTAGGACAGGAGAGGTGCATAGAGCTTGGAGAGATCTCCCTTCCCGCATCCCTGACAGCATAAAGATGACTGCAGAAGACTGAACATACAAAAATCCATTCAAAACTAGAAACCAATTTTGGGTAGTCTTTTCCTTTAATCAAGCCTGTACTGGAAGAGATAATACTGAGGTATTTTACCTCTTGAATACTGAGGTATAAGTTCAGTGAAAACAACAAATGTACATAGTGTATAGACAGGAAAATAATATATTGCTATGGTTAAAACAACCATACCAAATGAACAGTCCAATTAATTTTATATACCAAAACGTATATATGGTTTTTAATGCAGCACTTCAGTACTTCTAGTTCATATCTACTTATTTAATGTCATAAAACAAATGCTAAGATTGTTGTGATTTATGGCAACCAATCGTATGGCAGATTATAGATGAAGAATAGTCATAGTGATAGTCATGCAAATGAAAAGCAAGATTTCACTGGTCACCAAAGGTATGATGGTATCAGACCTCAGCTTACAGCTGTCTTTCACAGTAAGGCAAGCTTGATCACCCTTCGTACAGTGACAGCCAGTCAGATTTTAGCTTATACTGGAAAGGTGGGATTTAATTGGTTGTTACAGGCAACATTTTGTATGTCGAAAAACAGAGCAACCTGTTTTAATGTGTTACAGTTAAAGCAAAGCTAATGTTGAAGTAGCACCATCCTCCTGTCCAACCCACTGGCTTCACTTCAAATTTGCTAAAAGCACCCCTGAAGTATCTGTCTCAGAGAAGGCATTTGGTCATATGGGGAGTATGCCAGTTCTGATAGGCTGATCTTTCCCTTCAGCTAAGGTTATATGACCATTGCTTAGGCGTTTGATTATATGACCGGTCATTGCAGCATAAGCAGCAGCTTTTCTTTGAAGACATCTACATTTGGCAAGGATTTTTAGCATACTGGTTGGGTAGAAGGATGGGCACTGGGCAGAAGACTGTAGAACGTGATTTCACTTTAGATGAGCTTTAAGCATGAATTCGGTTATTAAGAGCACATGTATGTTGTGGCATTTTTGGTATCAACATCTTGTTATGGGTGTATTGTAAGCTGGGACACAGAACTTGGGGTAAAACAAAGTTAATGTTGAGCCAAATAACCATATGGATAGTGTGAAAAAGCCTCAATACTTTCTCATTGAAGGTGTTCATATAACCAACATAAAATTAGATGGACAAAATTTGCTTAACAAAAAGTGTGTGCTTTGGCTATAGCAACCAGTATGTTTTCAGCTATTTTGTTCTTTTTTAATAAGTTTGAGCTTGACAACTTGATTGCTCTAGTCATCACTAACACTTTTAATTTCATCCAGTCTTGTTCAGTCCTTTTTTTTTCAGAGGGATGGTTTCTAATGTTTGAGTTACACGTTTAAATTATGTCCTTGGTTTGGACCAAATAAAGTATACTGTATGGCCAGAGAATTTCCTTTTTAATTTTAAGTAGAATAGCTATGTCCTGTCGGGGAGACCTTCATTCACTTCCTGTCTTGAAGACACAAAAGAAAGTTAAAGGAAAGCTCCCAAAAGCTAGGTGTTCTGTTTGTAAGATTTTCCATCATCTCTAGTTCTGGTGACAACGATAAAAATGTTGGTCTTCCCCTCACTTTCTGTGTTGGCGACAATGGTAACATCGTCACCAATGGTGGACATTTATCTCCTTAACAGAGACGGAGGAAGCAATATAAACTTGACAGAAGGTCTAACCATTCCACATGCTATCCAAAAAATGCCTTTACATACACTTTAAATTATTAGGCCACCTAGGTAGTTCAGTGTGAACAGTGCAAACTGCAGGACAGCTGTTCCCTGACAAAAATGAAACTTTATTGTGCTATGCTAACACCTGTTATGCTCACCCCAGAACAAGCACAAATATCACATGGCAAAACATCAGAGATATTCACAACCCCATAACAAGAAAAGCTTCAGGAAGCCTTCTGGACTGAAAGGTACCTCAGCTGTGCCTGGTAACAATGCTCCTGTCAGACTCTCTGTTGGCAGAGCAGTGGGTGGTGACAGGAGCCACACAATAGGAATTGCCAATAAAACCCACAAAGACTACCTTCCATGGAATCTTTCTAAGTGACTAATAGCTAAGACAGCTTAATGTGTCAATATGCAGATTAGTTGGTAGCCAACACCAGGGCAATTAAATCGGCAGGCTGGAGCATACATAGCTAGTGATAACATTCCTCAAAGCATCTGAAAGATTAGCTATAATGTCAACATTGATCTGTTTGCCTGAGGTTGGGTCATATTTTACCTGTATGCCACTTGATGTATATGGCCTTATTTAAAACATGGCATAACGTACCCAATAACTCCTAGCAAGCAATCAAAATGAATTATTCTGATTGGGTGCTGTACTATGCTGTACTGCAGTTTGCTCCTTGCACTGTGTTACTTATTAAGCCTGGTAATTTGCATCAGGTATTACAGGGGCTGGAGGTGAGATGATCATGCTTGAAAGTGGAATATGTTCCAGTTATCAAGAGATGATTGGATAATGGTCAACCATGGTACATGCAATGCAAAAGACTCAAGCAAGGGACATACAGTAAGCCACAGCAACCAATTTACTTTCATATTTCCTTTCCAGCTTACACTTGTACATTTGCTAATAAGCAAAGCCCTTGTGCTGAGTAATATCAACACGATCTGGCTTATGACTTCTCATAACATGTATAGACAGACGTGCATAGTCAATAGGAGTCCGATGTAAATAAGCCTTTATTTACTATGGCAAAGAGCAATGTGCAAAGTGCAGTATTCACAGCAACCAATCAGAATTCAACTTTCATTAGTCTGACTGTGCTATACTGCTAAGAGCTGGAATCAGTTACTATTAATTACTGCACATCACTGCCCTCTGTGCCATGTTATTAAATAAAGATCTTTGCAAATGAAGCAACGGTATAAAAAGGATGGACATTGCAACATTGACATAGCAGGAAAACAACAATTAAAATAATAATAGTAATTTATGCCAAGCCTGGTACATACAGAGTATGACATAATACAGAGATTTATTGGTTAATATCAGTAACTCTTCCAGATGAATAATGCAGTCAGTTCTGTGAAAAATGGAGTCCACACTGCTAAAACAACAAATGACCTCATGAGGCATTCATGTGGCAAATATGGCGGAAGGTACCACTTCTCTCGTGGAAATTATTTTTTTTGACTGGCCAATCAGAATATTCCATGAACTCAAACAGCCCAAATGATAGTAGCTCATTTGCCATTGCTTTCCAGTATGGAACAATTTGAATGGCCAGTCATTTACCTTACCATACAAAAAAATGTTCCATTAAGACCTGTTTTTGGATTGGGCTAATGACAAAAAAATGTAAACATAGCAAAACATTTATGACACTAAACAAATAACACTGTGCCTTTTTTCTGTGCGAAACCGAGACCCTGATTAGCATAAGCAAACTCGGTTAGGGACACGTAACTCCTCCCCCAACCAAGATGGGAGCGGGGGACTTTACTGGGAACTACACCTATGTTCCTGAACATAACTTCCCGTAATCCAGCGTTTCACTTAACGTCTCACTCTTCAAGTGCCAGCACGTTCATATAACTTTTTCAAAGTCAGAGCTAAAAGCCGCCACCGACTGCAAAAAGGGATCATGAGAGCCGTAGCTATACAGGTCTTTAAATGGAAGCTTTAATTGTGGCACCTTAGAAATTGCTCTTCAAGTATTCCTGACGTATAACACTCTTCTCTAGAAAATGCCTATCCTACCTGTTTAAATTACCCTGAAAAATAAACAAAGAACAAAAACACTAAATATATTTAAATATGCTTTCTCCCACTGTCCCACCCTCGCCCCACCCCCCAACATTCCAAAGTAAAAAATAAAAACATAAAACTTTGTACACATCGTAAATGAAAATAAACGAAAAATATTTTAACTCACGAATATTATTTGTTTGTTAGAATAGTGCGTTCACTGAAGATATGTAGATTTAAGCAAGCAATTTTTTAACCTTTTAAAGAGTTTTTAGTAATAACTTTTGTACAAGTTTGTTTAAGAAGCACGATCTCTCAGTCGACTGTCCCTTTCTCTCCCCTCCATCCTGTTTTTGGCCCTGTTAGAGAAAGAGAGTCATCCAAGTCAAATTTTGCCAAAACATTGGTAACAATTTGTTCTTCCGATGCTGTTTTTGCTGTTCCGTTGTTAACTATTTGTTGATCTTGTTGCCGTTGTGACATTATAAGGAGAAGGAGTTGAGCTTATATGAAATATTCCTTTTTGTCATCAGTTCCGCCTTGTCCACCCTCTGCGTTGATGATGGCTGTGTCAGCATCAGGAGCATCATCTGATCCCTTGGCTTCATGAGTAAGATAGGTGCCTGAAAATGGACAAATAGACAATACTGCAACATCATCATTATCATCCTCGACTTTTCGTAGTAAACGATGGGAGATTATAGCATATATTCTTTTTGGAGGAGCACCGAAATGAAAATTTCCAAAATGAAACCAAACTAAAAACAAAATGTCAGGCCGAAACCAAAAATGTTTTTTATTTTAACTTTTTCACATTTTTTTTAATAAACTTTAAAAATGTTTTATATTTATTGATTCATTTTTTTATTAAATATTTTTCTTTTTTACGTTACTTTTAGGGGCTTCGGGGAAATATTAAGGGTATAAATACACCCCTGATATTTCCCTTTTAAAATAGAAAAAGAGATTGAGGACACAATCGTCAATCTCTTTTTCTGCATCCCCTGTTATTAATGAACAGGAATCCTCTGAGTGTTCCTGTTCATTCATAACATGAGAACATAGTGTATTTACTATATCTACAAACATGAATGAACAGGAGGTGATGTAGATCACTTCCCATTTATTCATAATTGAGGATATAGTAACTATACTCTGTACTCCATTATTTACAAACACTCAACGATCACTGATCGCTGAGTGTTTGCACTTGTCTCCTTCCTGACACGCTGTCACAGGAGCGAGAGGAGCTCAGCCTGCTGTGACAGCGCTGGCCGTCTCCGACCCACACTGCTCTCCTCTGATCTGTGATAGGAGGCTGACCGGTGTGGGAGGAGAGATGCCGGCCGCTCGCTGTGCTTTCCTCCCGCAGTGCTCAGCCGCCTGTCACAGTTTCTCTCCTCCCCGCTGGGACACAGAGCAGATATATCGGTGCATCCCTACTTCTTTTTATTGATTCTCTAGATAATATACGTAATTTTAGGGCTTGATTACAACGCATGTCATAATGTATGATAGAACCTACGTTTTACCCGCTTGTTACTGTAAAACACAGTTTTACCTGGAAGTAAATTGTGGCACAATTACCAAAATGGCGACACAGACAGAAATAAAAAGCAGACAGCGGATCTACCCTCCCTCCCTCAATCAAAATCTAAAAAATAAATAATTGGTAGATGTTTTAAAGCTAATGTAAACCCCATATAAAGGGCATTACGTTTTCTAAAGCACTGTGTAACATGGACAACTGCCTTTTTAAGTACTTGTTTGAAACTTTTTTTAATCATTCGTTTGCTGATCTCCTGCAGCTAATGGAAACCAGTATAAAAAACTGATGATGCAGTAGCACAATTAGGAGACAGAGTGCTGTCACTTAACAACAGGAAGAGCATAAAAAAGGCTTTCATGTCAGGATCTTCAGGAATTATATTAATGAAAGCTGCAGATTGAAAAATATTGGAAATTACTTTTAAAA
Organism: Nanorana parkeri; assembly: GCF_000935625.1. NCBI lineage: Eukaryota > Metazoa > Chordata > Amphibia > Anura > Dicroglossidae > Nanorana > Nanorana parkeri. The sequence goes on from NW_017306470.1 coordinate 522,736, forward strand.
TTGTATTAACATGTTTAAGCATATATGAGATGTTAGTGATTTGGTTTACATCTGCTTTAAGCAGTTCACGTTTATACCCCCATTAGAGACACTAATGTTTTGTGATGGTGAGATAAAGAACTCTAGGAAGGATCTTACCTTTGTGTCTGATCAAGTAGCGTGCCAAGACAATAAGCAGGCAGAACAGCAGAAAGGCGATCACGGCTACCACTCCTCCAACGACAGCGTGGTCAAGGCCTGAATGGGTGGGGTAAGGGCTGGGATCTGGTGGCATCGAGGAAAAGTAGGAGAAGAAACGGGAAGGAGACAACCACAGATGGGACAAAGGTGGGATTTGGGTGTAAAGGAAGAAGCATAAAAAAGTAGTGAAAATACAGAATACAAGCAGAAGAAATGTACAAGAGTAAACTGATGTAGCCCACACAGAGTATAGAACTTTGCAGAAAATAAAACCTTTATTATGAGAAGCTTGGCACACAGATAAGGCATGTTATGTAAGGATCTGCAGGGAAGTGAGTGAGTGGGACTTTCATGCAGCTGTGAGGAAACAGAAAGTGCATGCAGAACAATGGCAGACCACTGACACTGTTAATGGAGTATTATGTCAGTGTTAAAGGACAAAAAAGAACATTACTCCCATCTAAGTATTGTTTCCATAACTATTCTTGTTGTTAAGGTGTATCTCAAGCTACAAGTTTTTTTTCAGTTTGGGACAGAATAGGGAACATTCAGAACCCCTGTCAGATCTATTTTCTTTTTTTTTTTAAGCATGTTAATTTTTTTTGAAAGAACATAAAATTTTCATGTGACTGTTGGCATATATCCCTTCATTTCCTGTTGTGGTGACATCAGCACCACGGCAGAAAGTGGGACTTAAATGAGATTTCCACTCCCTTCCTGTCCTGGTGACAATGTTGCCAGAGGGAGAGGAGGTAAGGGAACAACTCTAGAAAGGCACTGCAAACACAAAAACCTGACAGATTCCCCTAATCTATCCCAAACTAGCCTGGGCTATATGTGCACTTTGAGTGCTAGTTCTTAGATACGGTGACCCATAGCAACCAATTAGAATATATCTTGCACTTGCTTGAATTCTAATACTACAAAGAACAAAGTAGGGACTTGTGTAGATGGGCAATACAACATGCTTTCAGATGCATTCAGCTCATATTAGAAGCATATTAACTTCTAAATTGCTTCAAGTTGCTTTTGCATTCCTAACGACTTGTATGTGGAGAACAGTAGTCCTGACATAAGCAAGGGGCCCATAAATAGAAGCCTCAATGTAATAACTGGCCTAACTGTTTGGCTTTTACAATCTGTTGCACATCACTTGTTCTGATGGAAACAATGCAGCTAAAATGGTACACTTTGTGCAAATGGAAACACAAATACTGTATGTCATGTAAAAATACTTTTTAATGATGACTTTAGTAGATAAAGTAATTTAAAATAAATAGTTGGCTTATTTGTGCAGAAAACTTAAAGGTAAAAGACAGCAGTAATCGGCTGTATTGTGGTGCATGTCAACAGATCTTGGCCCATCGTCCTTCATTGACCAACTTATACACAAACTTAAAAGTAGCAATGTGGCTACTTTTAAGTTAGTTTGGGTAGACACCCTTTACCAAGCCAAGGCTGCATCCAACTCAATACTATGTTTTAAGCATTAATATAGTATATGCAGACATGACATCATTTTAAGCTAACCAATTACATTTAGCAAAAGTCGCAACAAGGCAACATCTTATTACAAACATATCACTGTGGCTGGATCATCTCTGCAGATCTTTGCTCGCAATAAACAATAAAGGAATAACTCTGTAAGGATGAAAAAACATCCATAAACTACAAAAACAAATTCAAATCTCTATTAAGATTTGGATAAAACAATCTGTGAAGCTTTTTTTGTTTAAGTCTCTTAAGCCTATTACCCCCTCATTTCATTTACAGTGCACCTTTGATAATCATGTACCATAGGTGGGAAATATTTTTAGCTGATTTACTGAAGGATCTAAAAATGTTCACACAATAAATTCTCCCAGGAATTTGAAAGGCAGGTTCAGCAGCCTTTTGCTGCACTGCCCTCAGTAGCCTCAGGATCCCGCCCCTTATTCCTGAACTTTGGGGACACAGCAGATTGTCCAGGAGTCGACGGCAGTGATGTGGACCCTAGGTAAGTGTTTTGGGTGGGTAGAGGGCATGGAAAGGTAGCAGGGTGGTTTTTACCTTAATGCAGAGAATGCATTAGGGTAAAAAAACAATTAGCCTTCAGTACTACTTTAAATATTTTTGGTAAATCAGCCTCAGTGTGTGCACATTTCACGAAATCTCTTCTCGGCAGAATTCACTTTCTTGATCTCTAACAATACTTTGGCTTCTGTGTTGTTTTTGCCATGTACACTCTATATAGTTTGTTGAACATCACCTTTCAATACCGTGGGAATTAATATGGAGTGAGACCTGCTTTACGGATACAACAGCCCCCAGGCTTTCCACAAGATGTTGGAGTGTGTCTGTGGAAATTTGTGCCCATTCAGCCAAAAGAGCATTTATAGGGTCAGGTACTAATGTTGGATCAGATGACCTGGTTGGCAATCAGTGTTCCAGTTCACTCCAAAGGTGTTTAATAGGGTTGGGTTTCTCCATACCAAAACTCATTAAACATGTCTTAATGGATCCCTCTTTGAACACAGTCATACTGGAACAGAAAAGGGCTTTCCCCACACTGTTGGCAAAAGACTGGAAGTGCACAATTGTCTAAAAATATCTTTGTATGCTTTAGTATTAACAGTATTCTTCAATGGAAACACCTTAATGCAACAATTTGAAAGGGTGTCGCCAAAGTTTTATTATATTAATGCATGATACATAGTATTGATATAGCTATAATTTTGGATTGCATCTCTGGACAAAACTATTGCCACTTTTAACTACTTCTTTCTAACTGGATCTCTCATAATAGTTTTCCAATAGTTTCAGCAGCAATTTAGGGCAGAACACCTAAGCTGCACACTTGTACCAGAAAGTGTCAGAAAGTAATGAAGCCTATGGATCAGGATTGGAACCCAAGTAGCCTTTCAGAAAGAGCCTTGGAGGCTCATTTTGATGGGAATTTCCAGATTCTATGAAATGTAGCCACTGCCTCAGCTTCCTGGATTTGGAAGCATAAAGACAACAGACACACACATACACATTTAAATCCACTGGCTCAGTGTTTAAAAAATGGGTGTGACATGTCTACAGGAGGAGGAAACAATCTACTTCTACAACAATGAACATGCGTTTCGAAGCTGCGGCAAAAATAATAATAAAAGAGAACATTTCCTTTACTTTATGATATAAGAAACGCATACACAGAACAGCACAACATGACCTAACACATATTTTAGTTCTGAGCTAATTGCCAGCTAGTGAGACACCTTAGCTAAAAGGAAATTATTGACATCTACAGGATGCATGCAGAGCTACTGGCATACGCAGGGCAACTAGTAAGTGGCGGATACCTTGATAAAATGTCTGCGAGTCTGCAGGTGGGAGAGGATGTCAGTATAGTTGACGTCAGATAGCGGGCGGAAAAATGAAGGTGACAAAATGGAGGTAGCATAGGGAGGGAAAACGAGACACGGTAAAATGACAGGCAATGGATCAGCAGCAGATGACAAGTGGATCGCAGCCATTACCAACAAAAATATAACATGGTAACATAACATAGTAGCAGACATTACAAGTACACAAACCAACATAATATCCCACACAGAGGATTCTATAGAAGATTAATTCCATTACAAAAACAATTTTCGAGCTCTTGCAAGGCCCACTGTGTACCAGAAAGTTTGATTTTTAACCAGATCTACTATATATTAGGTTCCTCAAAGATATGTATTGGTTATCATATTTCACCTTAAACCCCAAATAAACTTTTGGTTTAAATAGCTAAATGCATTCCCGGTGCATCACAGCTTGGAGTAGAAGAGCTTGTCCCCTGCCAGTATGCTGATGAGAAGAAGCCTCTTTGTGTGTAAGCAATGGTCTCTTTGCAGAGGTCCAACTCACTGCCTGGTAAGTCAGAGCTCTCCAATCAGCAAGGTGCATGGATTTTGCTGAATGCAGAACTACAGGGCTAAATCACTCCTGCAATGCAAATGTCTCAATGGACCCTTACAGTGAACCTGCGTTTTGCCCATGCAGGGCAAACCAAAAGATTCACTTTGACCCCTCCCATCCCAGTAGCACATACTTAACTTAACTTTGCTCCTTTTATCCCTTTACCCTTCCATTTAGCTGCCAGGGGATGGGGAAGCTTCTAGCCTCAATCATAACTTACATAGGGCTATAGATGCTCCCTATGTGGCGGCACTGATGCTTAGAGACTGGCCAACACCAGAACATGGAGTGGATCACATGCCTCTTCCTACCTGGATGAACTGTATATTTTATGAGCTAAACAAAGCGGTAGGTGAATAAAAGAAAGTTACATTTTGCCATGCATGGTGGAGGCATGTTTTTTTTTTTTAAAGATGTCACTCACTAATGCCCTGCTCTCTAACTTGTCCTCTATTCAAAAAGTACATGCACCACAATTATTTATGATTTTAAATGTCAGCTTGTATGCTTCAGATTTTAGGATCTTAAAGCAGAATAGCAGCTAAACAGATAGATCAGGGCTGGATAAATCCCAGGAGCCAGGGAGCGAATGATCCTAGAAAAAATTAAAGCTACAGCTTAAGGCCCCGTTCCCACTGCGCGATATGCAAATCGCGCGTTTGTCGCGCGATTTGCATATTTGCGCGACATCGCGAGATTTGCCGCGCGATGTCGCGTTCAAGCTTGCATTGAGCAAGCTTGAATCGCGGCTAAATCCGCTCCAAAAAGGGTCCTGCTGTAGCGACACACGACCCGCGACAGCAGGACCCTTTGCCCCATTGGATTGCATTGGAGCGCGATATCGCCCAGCTGTCAGAAGCAGGCTGTCGGCACGGCTCAGCGCTCGACTGAGCTGCTCGGCCGTGATCGGGAGCTGTACGGGCTATTGTGAATAGCAAACCTTTGAGGTTTTCTATAGTTGTTGTCAAAGGAGTTGGCTACTAAAGAAAATCCTGTTGCCTCCTGAACTAGACAGACAGTTTTCTGAATTCCATATTAACTTGTCCATCTCCCTAGATACATGGCTGGACAAAATTATATATGTATTTACATACTGTATACTGTGGGGTCTATTCACAAAGCTGCCGAGGGCAGCCGAGTGAATGACCGATCAGAAGTGAAGTGAGCCGAACACTGTTCGGCTATTCACTTCAGGCTGGTACGGCTGATTTCCGCCGTATATCGGCTGAAATCAGCCGTACATCGGCTTGCTTTGTGTGGCTTCGGATCAGCCGAACATGCTCAGCATGTTCGGCTGAACAGTCCGCAAGTAACACAAGAGTATAGAAGTAACAATCTGCTGTGACTTTCTTTTTGCAGGTTGATGCAGATGCAACTCACCAGCTGGCAGCTCGTCTTTGGGGAAAACGGAATTTAGGAGGTAATTGTGGATCTTCTGATGATAGATGACTTGTACCGATGACATGATGGCGGTTTAAGCAGCAGGGGGGGAAAAAAAGGGTCCTTCTTATCAGGTGACAGTTGTTTCTGCGGTATTCTAGGCAGGCTGACCGGCCCCCCACCACCAATCTTCTTTAGTCCGCTCGGATACTACGAGTCCCTAGCTGGTATAGTCCAAGGAATGAACAGTCCTCTTAGACAGCAGTGTTCACATTGACTGAGGCTCAAGGACTCTGCAACATGATACGGCTGACAGCCAGAGGGAGTGTCAGTGGGAGGGTGGTGCTGCACACCCACCCACCCTTCAGTGACTAAGTATGGAGCTTCATGCTTCTGTTCAGCTCAAGCATTCTGTGTCAAGCCTGCGTTTGTTGCAGCTGCTAGGGAGTGCAGAGGGGGGGCGCCTCTGTGCTTACATACACCGCGATTAATTTTCTCCCCACACGTGACCGCTGGCTTCATGCCCACGAGCGTTGAGGTGCCCGTAGACCACAGGCGATCGTAGTGTGATCGCTTGCGACTTTTGCGTGCAATGGTCAATGACGTGCCAACGTGCCCTTGCTGCTTTCCCTGGTCAACCTAAAGAAAAATTGTGCTTTTTAAAGGATAAAGTGTTAGGTATAGGGTTAGGTTTGATGGGGTTAGGGTTAGGTTTGATGGGGTTAAAGAGGAACTTGACCCTATGGTGGAAAACTACACATATACACACACACACACACACATATATTTTATTTTTTTTACCTGAAAATGTGTAATTTGACTGCTTCTGTGATTCATTCCACCCACGTACCATATGACACAGCCAGGCGGTGACACCACCTTTAAGTGCTGCAACTTGCAAATTCCTGTGTCACAACACCACCTCCAGTTGTTTAAATGGGCTCTGAATAAGCATCACTTCCCTGCTGAGGTTCTTAATGGAGAACTATGGGGTTTGGGCTTTTCCCCATAGTTCTCCGAAGGGTAACGGGAGGACACAAACTAGCGTCCTCCCATTACCCAAAGCTCAGTATACCGCGAGCTGCAGCTCGCGGTATACTGAGACGCCGCAACTGAAATGGATCCCAACAATTATGTTTGGATCCGCCCAGCTGCGTGAGTGACAGCTGGCTCTTCCTATCTAGAGGCAGAGCCAACTGTACCCTCCCCCCTCCGTTCCACCAGTCAGCGCTGGAGGATCGGACAGTAGAGAATCCAGTCACTCCCCTGTCACGGCTCTCTGCAGTGACAGGATCGAGAAGTGAGGGAACGCCGGTATGTGTTCGCTCACCTCCCGATCTACTGAGCCGACCTGTGACAGTCTCATTGTCACAGGTCGGCTAGAACTATGAGGATGAGTGAAAAGCACTCACCTCATAGTTCTCCTCTAAAGTGCTTTGTTACTTCTGTACATCATCCTATATACCTTTCTCAAGCCCCCAGGGCCTGTATAACAGCCCTGTGTAAAAAGTAAAGCCCAGTTGACTCTCCTGCTCTCTGATTTTCTTTACACAGAAGAACCATGGAAAGTGTAATGCAATAGAGCCTAACTGAATTGCAGTACTGGTACTTCCACTCTCAGCCTGATTTCTGGTGCACATGGGGACAATGCAAGGCTAATATATAGACACATTTCAGATAACTATACTAGCAGTGTTTAAAAATACATATAATCATTATTATTTCATTAGAACTAAGGATAATATATTTGCCTAGTGCTTTCCTTTCTATAAATAGGGATTGCACAAACCTACTTGTGGCACAGGTTAAAAGTGCCTAGTAATTTTGCAAACGCTTTACGGAGTAAATGGATTTAGTTATATTGCCTCTCAGTTCTTCTTTAATAATAAAACAACCACAACATAAATCATCAAATTAAGGCACAATAGACAAAAAATTATGTTTATAACAATACGAAAATACAGTATTTTTCCTGAAATAAAATATCTGTTGGAAGCTCTGTGTGTTTGCTAGTTGCGAACAAAAATGACTCTCAATCAGCCATTGTTACACAAATTGAGGCCCTTTGAACCGATCTATCAAAATGGCCGACCTCTTGTTCTCCTCTGAGTAGAGGTTTCCATGGAGACGACAGTTGGCAAAGCCATTTTCTAGGTCTTTGTTCTAGACCTCAACAAAGGCTTCAAAGACTGCACAACGTACATATAAAGCACGGCTCATTTCATTTTATATTTTAATTTATTTGCGGTGGATGTTTTCAATTGCCTTCCTTCCTCCAGTTGACAAACAAGGAAGTTAACAGAGATGGCAGAGACTGCTAGCAGAAAGAGTTAACACAATTCCTCCTCTGGCACACACATTTATGAATGAGAAATCAACAAGACACAAGCTTTTGAATAAGTGTGTTCAATTACATTAGGAATTCACTTTTTTTTTTAAAGGTATGCAGTTATAAATAGAAAGAAATAGACTTCGCTTCCAAGTAATCCATGCATTTGTGCATAGCAGGAAGCCAGAAAAGCTGATAAGACCCAAGAACCTTTTATATAGAAGCTGTGAAGTTTAAGCAAGTGCTGAGCCATTGTTAAATTGAGTTACAAAAAGAAGAAAAGAAGAAAAGCAGATATGTGTAAATGATTATAGATAAAATAGACAATACTACTGTAGACAAAAATAAAACTGGTTCAGGCAGAATTATTCTGGTCGGTAAATCTAACACCCTTGTAGACCTTCCACCCTCTTCCATGTAGACCATCCAGACAGTGGCGACCCAGGCGGCCACTATGGAGCCCCAGGGCTCAGGGGGGCCCGGCCAGGACATCCCCCTGATGCCGTGCGGGCCGCGTGGGTCGCTATGGCATTTCAGGCTGCTGGTTGTCACTGGCGGCTGTGAGGAGAAACACGCAGCCATTCAGATGTGCAGCGGTGCGTACCTCCTCATAGCTGCTGAGTCGATGACAACCAGCAGCTTCGGGGGTGGTGGCTGGGCTCGTCGTCGGCAGCTATGGAGGCGGGGACCAGCAATCGAGGAGGCAGGTCTTGGGGAGGCGGGCCCGGCAAACGAGGAGGTGGGGCCCAGTGACGGAGGAGGTGGGGCGATCGTGGAGGAGAAGGAGGCAGACAGAGATTCGGCCAGAGGCAAGAGGGCTTGACCGCCCACCTGAGACCCTGCAGAGCTCACCATAGAGAGTATATGGTGGGCTCTGCAGGGTCACCCTCAGGTGGGCTGTTTGGGTTATCAGGTGGACTTATCTAGAAATCACAGGGCCCCGTACAAGATTTTGCTCTGGGGCCCTGTGATTTCTAGTTACGCCCCTGCTTCCAGACTTGTATAGCTTCCACCATCTTTCACCCTTGTAGACGTTCCAACCTTTGACACGCTTCTTGACCTTCCAGACTTGTATAGCTCCCACCCTCTTTCACCCTTGTAGACGTTCCAACCACTTACACACTTCTAGACCTTCCAGGATTTTATAGCTTCCACTCTCTTTCACCCTTGAAGACGTTCCATCCGTGTAGTTTTCACCCTTTTCTACCCTTCTGCACCTTCCAGACTTGCAGACCTTCCACTCTGTACACCACCTCCTGTGCAACCTTGTGGGGGTTCTGTATTTAGGCCTTGGCATAATATACATGAGGGGAAACTCTGTCTTTTGGATTCACAGGGTTCTTGACCCTGGTGGATAACATATTTTCTTTACATTTTTGGCTACAGGTGGTCTGGGTCGAGCAATGGTGTGCAGTTGTAATTTACAATGTAATGTTGGCCCTAAAGAGTCATAGCATGGGTTTGTCAAACATGGGAATAATTAGATAGATGTGGGCCAACCTTGTAAATGAGGGGCTAAAAAATATCCTTCCACAGGGCTTATGCATGGATATGAACATTCAGTCTTAATTTTAAAGGGCATTTTTATAAAGCGGTGAAGGTGGTTTTCACCAAACATTCACTAAAACAGTAAATAAATCACTGTCTTAAAACTCATGCACCTAGAACATTCAGCTGCAGTAAATGTTTGTTGAAAGTCAGAGTCAATGACACTTTATAACTATACCCCTAAGTGTGTGGGCTTCCGTAACGATTACTCCAGTCAACCAACTAAATACACAGTTAAAATACACATCTATGAGCTGTTTTATCTGTCAAACGATCAGTAATTTTGTTCACCCAGTGTTTAGATTCATTCAGTCTAATCCAAGAAGCAGACCTGTATCAGTGACCTGATATGTCTGCCACAGTTCGGTCACCTCCCTGCCCCTAGCCTGTGAGCGGACAATGAAAAAACAGCCGAAGATTGATGAGGTCATCTCTCTCCTCCTGTCAGTATGTATACTGACTGCAACATACTTGACAGGCCCCTAGTTCTAATGCCTTCTCTCCCAGTTCAGGCTCCACTAGATGGAGGATTACAGGAGGCTCCTTTGACTTCCGCCATCTACATGGTGTTTTGTTTTTTCTTCCGGTCTGTTGGCTTAAGTGGACACCATTTTGTTTGCTAAAGCAGCATGTATCAAATAGTTGTAATTGCCATTTTCTTTTTGTAAAATACTGTTTTCACCTTTCTTTCATCCTTTTTTTGGAATCTCAGTTCTGCTAATCTCTTACAACTGCTTTAGACACTTCCTGCCTACATACATTAGCATCAGCTAAACATCATTGCCCTGGATTGGCTTCTAGATATGGATAAAAATTGATCATACCTGCACAATGTGTTCTGGCACAGCTGCCTGTAGTCTCCACAAGATGTGTTGGGGTAACAACACAGGAGCACAACTGGTAGACGGTTGTCAACCATAACAGCAATTGCTTCAACAAGGATTTCATGGAGGAATGACCAGGTATTGTTTTAATGAAAGCAGCATATTTTAAAAAGATTGAAAACACTTTTTGAAATTGACTTAACCTGTTAATGATTATATAAGATTTTTGTGGTTTTGTTCAGTTTTTACTTTATACAATATCCATAATGTATATGAATGTGTATGAGATTTACTTTAGAAAATGTCCTTTATACTGTATGAATGTGTTTGTATGTGAGATCTACTAATGTACTATACGTGCGTGTAAATGTAATAGGGACATTAGAATGTAAGTTCTTTTGAAGGGGGATGGGTTGAAAGGCTAATGTGAATGGTTTAATGTGCTATGTACAGTGATGTGGAAAAACTATCATTGCTATGTAAACGAGCAGAGTAAATATAAAAGAAAATTCATCAGTCACTATAACATACACTGCCTGGCCAAAACAAAAAAGTCACCACCTGGATTTAGCTAAGCAAATAGGTCAGAGCCTTCCATTGGAGAATAGGTCTAGGTTTAGCAATGTTATGTGCCCAAAACATTAGCTCAACTGCCTACCTGAATATACTGAATGACCAGGTTTTTCCATTAAGGGATTTTTTCTTGCCTAATGGCGCAGACATAAACAAAGATGAAAATGCCAGTATTCAAATTGTGAAAGAGTGGTTCAGGGGCATGAGATAACATTTTCACACATGGATTGGCCACCAGAGACCAGAACTTAACCCCATTGAGAATCATTGGGATGTGCTGGGAAAGACTTTACGCAGTGGTCTGACTATCCCATCATTACTAGTTCTTGGTGAAAAATGAATGCAACTCAGGATGGAAATAAATGTTTCAACATTGCATAAGCTTATTGAAATGACGGTGAATGCGTGCAGTAATCAGAGCTAAAGGCGGTCCAAAGAAATATTCGAGTTTGTGACTTTTTTTTAGACAGGCAGTGTACTAGTCTAATGCTGTTTTTCTGTTGTTTTTTCAGATTTAGGAGTAATATGATGGTGTGTGAGTGGCATGCCTCCTGTAACAACTTCACCTATCCCACGTTGTGAACAGATACAGTAAGATATATCCTTTGGTGTCAGAAAGTTATCTCTGAAACTGAATTGCTAAAGTGCAGATCATAAATGCATTAACTGGATTAAGATAACTGAGTGATACCATAACTTATGGTATGTTTAAGTGGGAACAGCTGAGCGCTCATGTTATCCGGAAAAAAAGTAGACATTTAACGATGGATTGCATTTTTGCTTAGCAAGCTGTTACCCTGGAAACAGGCTTTTTTTTCTTTTCGGAAATGTATGGCTGCGAGGTGAATGAACGGCAGAGATCTTTGAATGGCGGGCCAGGAGATATTTCCCCATCCTCGAATAAATCCTTTGAATGCCGGAAGCTGCCGTTATAATCACTGACGATGGTGCACAAACAATGCTATGCTCCTTACCTCTTTTATAACAGAGGAAATGAATGGGCCCGATTATGTAGAGATTTTCTGAAAAGGTCAGAAAAAATCTCAATATGCAATAAAGCCAACTCCAGATCCCCTTACAGGAAGGCCTCCCCCACATTCCTTTAAAAAAAATGCTTTTTATATATGTCCTTTTGTAGAGCTGTCTTTAGCCCAGTAATGTCCCAGGGTCTTGTCCCTGCAGTGGTGGTCCATAAAGAAACCGTGTCACCAGACCATTCATACCAACAAAAATCTTCCCATAAGCTTATGTGTGTATTTAATGAATTCTATGCATTTTATGTACCTGTAAAACCCTCTCTTGTCTAGATGGTGTAGAAATCCAAAAGGCCTGAGACTTTTCCTGTGTGCCGCTATCATTGATCTGTAAACTCAGCAGAAGCTCAGTTAAATAAAACTAAAGTGACACTAAACTAGGATTTAAATGGAAGTTAAATCTCAAAAATGCATTCAAGTACCTTAAATTAAGAAAAAAGGTAACTTATTTGTGTATTACTTAGTTGTAGATCCTCAAATCATCTCTGAATTTGTGCTGAGACTGTCCTTCCATCTGGGGGGTGGCTACTTTTGTTCCTTATGGTCCCTCTGTGTTGTAAGGTAGCCACTGCTTCAAGCTTGCTTCCGAGACCGACTATAATTTCAGTACAAATTAGTAAACGAAATCCGAGATTGTAGTCCATCACGGGAGCGAGCTTGGAGCGCTGACTACTTTACAACACACACAGGGAACATGGGGAACAAAAAGTAGCCACCCTCCAGAAGGAAGGACAGTGTCAGCACCAATTCAATGGTTTGAGGATCTACAGCCGAGTAAGACACAAATAGGCTACAGTTTTGTTAATAGTTGAATACATTTTTGAGATTAAGCTCCTGAGTTTAGTGTCACTTAACTACTACTAGCTATACCATGTCCTGGGATCAGAGCCTTCACCGACACATCTATGACCAAACTTCTCAAAGCCAAAATAAGCAAACATATGTCTGTATTTGGCACTACTGCTAACTCCTTACAGTATTAGGGGCCAAACAAGCTATTTACTGCACTAGTTGACTGAAGCCGAGTAACAGAACAGAAAAAAATGTATGTGCTCAAATATAAACAGCATACATCTACGGAACATAGGAGGTGTCAGAGTGATGTGATCACAAGTTAATACCTCACACTCTTTGGGCACCTCGTATGTTATTTATGTGTATGCCATTTGGATCTGAGCAGACATGTTCACCATTCTATTGCATATTGCAGGTCAATGACCAGACTTGGCTCTGTAGCTCTCATCCAATATTATTACCCGTTTATTCTCCCTTTTCCACAAATTGGCCCTAGTATATAAGTATGCCATGTGCAAGTAAGTAGTTAGCATTTTTGCTGATAGAGTAAGAACTTGCCAGAGGAATCACTGATGCAATTGGCCAGCTTAAACAATGTATTGACTCAAGAATCCCTATTGTAATTCTAAACTTGCTAGATGTTTGCAAAAGCCTATAGCATGTGGTCAAAGCCCACATTCACCTAGAACCGAAAAAAGTAATATATTGCAGCTTACCAGTCCTTAGATGAGATGAATGCATTTGTTTTTCTTTTTTCCAGGGGTTTTTTTTCACCTGGTAGCCTTCCAGATAACTTATTTGCTGTTCCTGGATGGCTACACTAAAGCTGGCTTTAAACAGATCAATTTTTTTGCCTGTTTCCGGCTGAACTATCTAAAATTCAATCTGTAGGTGGCGCTGCTGGCAAAGTTTTTGCTTAACAGTAACTGCAGCCAATCAGCGGCCAAAAAATCCTAAAGTAGGTCAGAAATAGGATTATTTTTGCTTTCAGTTCACCTGACAGAAGCCCTCATGGACAGGGCCCTCCTTACCATCTTGTCTTGAATTGTATTGTGATTGTAATGTCTTCCTCATATTGTAAAGCGCTGCACAAACTGTTGGCCCTAGATAAATCCTGAATAATAATAATAATGATAATAATGATAACAAGGACACCACTTCTGCCAAAATGAACAGTAATTTTCTGTATTTGCTGAAAGTGTTCTGAAAACTGAAATCTAATGCAGTCACCACATCTAAGGTCTGGAAAGCTGAAAAGTATGATTTGTTTTTTGAGTTTGGTTCTCCTTTAATGGACAGTATTGGATTCTAAGTACCCAATAGCAGCTCATACAAGCACATACATACTCTTGAAGGCCCATGCGCACGATAGTTTTGCAGAAATGCACATTACCTAATGGGTGCTGCCAGAAATGCTACATGCACCATTTTGGTACACTCTGGCGTGTTAGGCATCCTATTCAAATGAATGGGCTGCCTTAATGCAATGCATGTTAACACAAAAAAATTATATGCATGGGCTAATGCCTCACGATAGAGAGAAGGGACCCAAAAAATGGTTGCCAGACTACTAGTCCAGCCAAGCTTACCCCATTCTCAGAAGTGGAATAAAAATAGTGATGAAGATAGCTTAGAATTATGAACACTTATCGTCAGAGAGCAACTACAGGTAACAAGATCTGATGAATTTTACATTCTAACATGATCCAAGGAACATTGAAACTAGTCACAAAATTAAAAAAAAAAGTTTCTTTTTTTTTAAATCATGTAATAATTCCTTACCATCAGGTTTACCAAGCTTTGCATATTGCTCCTAGGTGAAAAATTAGCTTCCTGACTGTTTTTGTGCAATGCAACCTCCCTCTCTTGATTTTCACAGGATCAGATTTATGGCCATTCAGAAGATTAAAGACACCAATAAATACACAGGTCTAGCAGCTGTTGGTCCCACAATCAATTAAAATGCAAAACTTTCGTAATGGAATGTGTTTGTTACCAAACAGTAGAGGGTTAATGCCGAGTTGCTATAAATTCCAACATAATAACTAACACAATTCATTCCCATTAAAAAGCCATTTTCCTGTGGAGCCCTCCCTAACATTTCTGGCATTGATTTTCTAGAGGGGGCAGAAATAACTCTTTAAATTAAACAATTGTTGGACAAATTAAATTCTGAAAGCACTCGCAGGGAAGTGCTATTAATCGATGCCAACTTCTCGCTGTTTAATACACAAACGCATTCAAAGAAAAGAGGTTTTATTCTCTTGATTAGCAGCGAAACGGAAAACTGAGCCGGAGGAAATTGATTAGGTCCGTATGATGATCGTGGCACTGTTTGTAATTAGCAGAATCAAGGAGATAGGATGGAGGAGCGTGGGCCTGATCTAATGGGATTTTTGTTTTGGTTTGATAACCCAAATGGGTTCCTTTATCAAGCCAGAACACAATGGGGTAGCAGCGATACACATATTATTGGCCTAAGATTGGGATTTGAAAGTCGGTGGCATGGACACGAATGCTTAAAGGAAGCTGGTGCTAGTTCTTGACATCGCACACTCAGTACAAAAAGCAAAAGAAAGATGGAGGCTAATTAGTAATAATTCCTTATATTACCCAATTACAAGCCACATTAAGCACCCTTCAACAGCATTTCTAGTTTCATTTACTGTTCATTAAAATGTACTCTTTTAATTACTGTGATCTTTAAAACTCTTCATTATAACATTATTTGTCATTAATATTTTGATATCTCCCTTTAACCACACCACTTTATATATTACTTGTATCACTTGTCATTTCTATACAGCCAAGTGTGGATGAAACCATTTTTCTAAACTGGTCATGTTAAATGTGAAGTGTGATGTCTGTCGAGGGAATCCTCCCTCCACAAGCGATATCCCCCACTGCCCTCTAGCTAATCACCCTGGCCATTAAGAAAAAAGACTTAGCAAAATGCCCCAAACGCTCACCTAAATCAGTCATAGAAGCTTTATTACTGTGTCACTGTGTTGGAGAGATTCTGTGGACTTTCTGTTTTAGTGACCACACAGTAAATAAGGTCAAATTTCCCCAAAAATCACAGACACAGCAATGAAAACTTGAGTAAAGGTCTCATCCTCACTCTACACAGAAGGTGGGTATCGCTCAATCCCAGAAAGTCCATATCAGGTTGAATATGACTTTTAGGGATTAGCAACTGAATATTTACTTACTTGGTCAGGCTGCTAGCATGCCCATAAACAACCAAAAGGCTGCATTTGGGCAGCAGTGTATTAGGATTCATCTTATCCTACATTACATAGCCCTGATGACAAAGGGTGGGGGGGGGGTACAACTTAGTCTATTTTGTTTGACCAATAAACAGACTTAGAGCTTGGACACAATATATTGTTGTGTTGTTTTCCTCTTTCATTGTATAGAACTGACCAGCGCAATGGCTTGGTTCCATGGCAGGTATAAGCATAGGGAGAAAGGTGAGAAGAGGCAACTTCAGATAATAAAAAGCCTCAGGGTGCCGCAGGGTTGAGCATACTCCATGTTTGATGCCTAACCAAATGTTTAGCTTCATTTCAAGATGCTCTAGAAACCCCAATTCAGAAACTGAACTCCAGAACTCTGTAAGTTGTTGAGTTACAACTTCTTCTCCCAAGCATCACCTTCATAACTGCAGAAAAGTATAGAAGATAATATCTGACATTTTGTCATGCTTTTACTCTGACTTAACAATCTTAGTTGATCTGTCAGAAAAAGAAGATGACACGTAAAAGTCATTTAATACACCTAAATGGTTTTACCTCTGTAAGGCAGACAACCTTTTTTTTAAATGAAATTTGGAAAGTGCAAAAAACGATCATAGTGCATACTACACAGAAAATTGGGACCATGACTTTACATTTAAAGTAAACTTGTCACCAACCTGAGCAATTCAAACTGGTGATGCAACACATTGCCACAGTTTACAGGCATGTATAGTACTGAACAGTATTTCTCTTAAGGGATGTAAACAAGAGTGCAGCAGCGCTATAATGGAGGTAAGGAAGCGGATGTGTGTGTGGGGGGGGGGAGAGGCTTAGCGCCGTGTAGCTTTGGGTGGGTGGATTTAGGTAAAACTCAGCAATAATAACTCAATTAATGTGTCCAATGCGAAAACATATGTTTCCTTAATTCAGACCAATGAAAGCTAGATTTTGATTCCCTGCCTAGGATAACTGCACTTAGCACCCAGTGCTTTGCGCCTTACCGTGTTTTATTTAATAAGGCAATTTAACACCTTTACACATATATTTCTGAATGACATAGCTTGCTGTGTGCTATAAGATGGTTGTATTTTAGGCTTAGTGCATTAGTTCATACAGCCTTCCCCTCATTCACTTCAAAGTATTAAAAGGTATACATTTTCACAGCACTAAGCGTACAAGGTGTAAAAATGGATTTATCTTTACGAGCATTGATAAACAAATGACAACATCTCAGAACATTCTGCAACGAGCTTCCAATCCACATGTATTTTTTCAATGCTATGAAACTTCTGATTACCTAGCCTTCCAGACAAACATCTAGACTGAGATCATGCAGTATTGTAACTAACCCTGAACTATAAATTCTGTATTAAACTGACACTAAACTTAGGAGTTAAATCTTCAACTATTAACAACAATGTATCTTATTTGTGTATCACTCAGCTGTAGATCCTCAAATCCTCTCTGAATTGGTGCTGCCACTGTCCTTCCTTCTGCAGGGTGGCTCTTTTTGTTCCCCATGGTCCTTCTGTGTGTTGTAAAGTAGCCACCACTCCAAGCTCGCTCCAGTGATGGACTACAATCTTGTATTTAGTTTATAAATTTGTATTGCGATTTGTGTCGGCACAAATTCATTGATGATTTGAGGATCTACAACCGAGTGATACACAAGTAAGCTACATTTTTGTTAATAGATAAGCTAAATGAATGCATTTTTAAGATTTAACTCCTGAGTTCAGTGTCACTTTAAAGGAGAGCTGAACAAACACTTTGACATTTAAATGAACCACATTATACAACCGATATGCAATTTCAGAAACACCCCAACCCTTTCTAGGGAAAACCATTTGGGACTGACTCAAGTTAGAGGTAACTTTTGAAACAAATCCCACTTAACCCTGTCCTTAAAACCTTCTTCATCAAAATTGCCCATGGAATATTAGTCTATAGATGGCTATATCCAGCCCTTCTCACTTCTGTTGCCTACCCCAACCTTTGACAATGGCTATTTGCCTTTAAAATAGACAAATAATAGAACCCCAATGCAATTTCAGAAACACCCCAACCTTTTGGGGAAACCACTTGGGCCTGATTCAAGTCAGTCCTTATATGGAGACATCTTGCCTTTCTCATTTATGTGGCCTACCCCCAAGCTGGGTAGGGTTTACCGGCTGTATTGTCCAGGGGCTCTAATGCCAAGTACATGGGCTTGACCATTGCTCTCATTGAGGGCCGGTTTACACCATATCCAGTGCGTTTAGGCACGGTTCATGCCTGGAAAGCACTGGATCACATAACCCAAGCCTCCCGCATTCTGAGGCAGGAGGGGGCGTGGTGGTGCCATTCATGTCAATGACATGCCCCCCGCCTGCGATCACCTGCAGCAGAACACAGGGCATTGCTCTACCATTGCACTATTTTTGGGGGATAGCACCGCACCGCGTTCCGCAGGGCATTGCTGTACATAGACAGCAATTTTTCTTTATGGTTCATCTGCAGAATACCACAGCCTTGCTAGAATGTGAAAGCTGTATATATTGCCCAGCCCTATCTGATCTGAGATCTAATAACCTACGGCAGATTTTTACAAGGAGATTTGGGTAACAAGATTGAAAATCACAAGGGCATGTATCCATTAAATTTGGTTAACATAGGCAGAGATCCTGCCTGCAATAACATTACATTCTAGTTAGTGCTTTATAAAAAAAAACAGTTGAACAAAAATTTGCAAGAAATGCTGAGAAATAATTCAAAGCACAGCTTATTGCAGGTTTATGACTTACTGACTTACAAGTACCAGCCTTACAGGGTAACTGAACTCTGGAAGCTGTACCAAAAAGATAGGTATTGCCTGTAGGTATTTTCCAGTAGCTCATAATTCCCAATTAGAAACCTTGGCTGGTGGAGGTAGAGGTGGTTTTGCTTCCTCATGTCAGAGCTCCCAGGAAGAACAACAGTGAACAGCACAACAATGACATCGTCAAACCTTACCCCAAATCTCCTGAGACTAGCAGTAAGAGGCAGCACAGCCTTAGATAATCTCATGCTGCAGATATTCACCCGTGAGGCTATGGAACAGGAGTGTCTAGATACACTCACATACCAGGAAGTGCACTGCTATTTTTCAGGAAGGATTCCAGACAAAAAGGTACACGTTTCAGGGTACTGCTTAGGCACAATTACAATTTCTACATGCGTTAGTTTCTGAGAATGTTGGAAGCATGAGACATTCTACTAAGTTCTAGTGGTCAGACGTAAGCGGCCAATCACTTGGCTTGAACATTGTCTTGTGAGCAAGGGAAGGATGTCATCAACCCTGTGTAAGCCATGACACCAGTACTTAGGAAAGGTTTGACTCTTCACTTACATACTGACCTTCTGGTTTTAATACTTTGAGGCACTGATCTGGAACAATAGTGCCAATGAAGACTTTACTCTTGAGCTGCATATTTTCTTTCCAGATCACTGACCCAGAAAGCATTAAAGCCAAGCAATTAGAATTTTCAGAAGCAGGTCAAGAATTGCAGCTTCTACATTTTTTTCTCCAAGGATTGGTTCACTTTAACACAAGCAATATGTCCATATATTTAATGTGCTGTCCATGGTACTGAACCAGCGTTGTTACAGAATGAAGGGAAAGAACAGACCAGCCCCGCAAACTAAGCATTAGACATGTGCACTGCCAAAAAATTTGTTTTGTTTCGTTTTAAATTCGGATTTGTGTTATTTTGTTTTTCGGGATTCGGGTGTGAAAGTCAATTCGGATTTCGGATTCGGACGAAATTCGGTAGTGTTCGCACGAACGTTCGTTTCGTTTTCTGTTCTTATTCGTTTCGTTCGTTTGCAGCAAAAGTGACATTTGAGGGGGAAAAAATATTTTTCTCCTTCTCTAATGTCATTTTGCTCCAACGAACGAAACGAATAAGAAACGAATAAGAACAGAAAACGAAACGAACGTTCGTGCAAACGCTACCGAATTTCGGAAATGGAAATTCGGATTCGTTTGCATTCGTTATGTCTGTAATTCGTAATTCGGATACATCCGAATGTCCGAATTTACGAAAATTCGTCCGAATTTCGATTCGGAACGAAACGAATCGCACATGTCTACTAAGCATGCAAGCTGATATATCCATAGCTGACAAGCATTAGACCTTCCCTGTCATGCTGATAGCAGCCTCTAAACCCTCAAACCAAAACTGAGGCAGTAATGATCTGTTGCAAAAGAAAGGCAGGGGCATTGCATGTTTTTCTTTTATATAGTAAATTACCTTTTTTTCAAATTGATAACTGCAATACCATGCCTGTTTATGTTTGAGTTTACAAACACTTTAGGAGCAGACTTATAAGTAAGTGGAGGCTAATGTGAAACACATCTGACATTTAATGGGAGCATGTAGACTAGTCAGAGGGACCTTATAGGGTTTTTTTGTAAAATATTTTCTTTGTGTTCCGTAACTGAAAATCAACATTTTAAATGTCTTACTTCCTGCACCCCACTTCCCCCTCTACCCTTCTCTAAGCTAGTAGATAGACAGCTGCTGGAGTCTGTGCTGTCTCTTGTGTTCTTGTCCTCAACAGGCAGTTCAGGGAGTTGGAGCCAGCTGTTTGCAAACATGGTGACTGTAAGTGCTTGGACAAAAATTCAAATAAATATTTTACTAGGCAATATATATTTATTTGATCTGGATTCAGTATTAAAAAAAAAAGTTTAGGAGTTTTATATTACTTTAAAGATATTTCTTTAAGCTTATGAAATATTATTTTAAAAACTCATTTTCAACACTGGGTCGACATCTTAGGCCCCATTCACACTGCGCGATTCGCAAATCGTGCGTTTGTCGCACGATTTGCATTTTGCGCGATATCGCGCAAATGCTTGCATTGAGCAAGCTAGAATCGCGGCTAAATCCGCTCCAAAAAGGATCCTGATGTAGCGACGCACGACCCGCGACAGCAGGACCCTTTGCCCCATTGCCAAGCACTGGAGAGTGATATCGCGCGGTAAATAGCCGCGATATCGCAGGAATTACCACGCGATAAATCGCTCAGTGTGAACGGGGCCTTATCTGGAAGCAAGACCTCATCATTAGCCTCAGCTGTCCACAGGCCTTTATATCTGTGAGCTGACTGATGCTCAGGGTTCTCTCTGCTGCTGGCTGAAAAGTCTGAGTGCTGGCAGAACACTAAAAAGGTATAAGTATTATTTATTTGTGTTGGGGAACCAATTAGGGAGCTCACAGTTAGTCAAGAAATTACCTTTTATTTATTTTTTGGACTTGCTGTACAAAGCCCTCTTGCACTGAGCTGTGTTTACTGCCTTGCTGAATAAAAGCGTAGCACAAACCTGCTTGATCTGTTCTTGGGTGTCCCTGTCTTATGCATGGATTAGCACTGCCAATACCAGCTGCCCCCCTCTCACACACACACGCACACAGTCATGGACAAAAAATATTGGCACCCCTGCATTTCTGTCAGATAATGCACCATTTTGCGCAGAAAATTGTTGCAATCACAAAGGTTTAGGCATTCTCATGTTTATTTATTTTTTGTTTGTATTGGTATGTCACAAAAAAAAGAGGAGAAAAAAAAAGCCAAATCTGACACATTCCATACACAACTCCAAAATGGACTGGCACCTTCTCCAAATTGCAAGAAATACTAGCATTCCAAGTTTGTTATGCTTCTGTAATTTGTAATTAAACTCACCTGTATCAATTAACAGGTGCTGACAATATAGAAATCACACTGGCAACCAGTTAAAATGGTGAAAATTTAGCTCAACCTTTCTGTTGTGTGTGTCTGTGTGCCAAACGGAGCTTGGAGAAGAGAAAGAGCAGCAAACAATTGTCTGAGGATTTGAGAACAAAAATTGTGTAAAAGCATTGACAATCTCAAGGTTACAAGTTAATCCCCAGAGATCTTAATGTTCCTGTGTCCACAACATTGTCAAGAAGTTTACAGCCCATGGCACTGTAGCTAATCTCCCTGGACGTGGACGGATTGTTTGAATGGTGGATAAAGATCTTCGATCAACTTACAGACAAATCCAAGCTGACCTTTAGACACAGGGTACAACTGTGTCAGCTCGCACTATACGTCACCATCTGAATGAAAAGGGACGCTATGGTAGGAGACCCAGGTGGACCCCACTGCTGACACAGAAACATAAAAAAGCCAGATTGCAGTATACCTGAGGAAGACAAAATCCTTTTGGGAGAATGTGCTGCGGACAGACGAAGCAAAATTACAGCTTTTTTGGTAAAGCCCTTCATTCTGCTGTTTTCAGAAAAATAAATGAGGCATTTAAAGAATAAAATACAGTCCCTACAGACAAACATGGTGGAAGGTCAGTTAAGTTTTGGGGTTGCTTTGCTGTTTCAGGCACTGGATGTCTTGACTGTGTGCATGGCAATATGAAATCTGAAGGCCAGAGGTCATGGGTCTTACAGCAGGACAGTGACCCAAAGCACATGTCAAAAAGCCCCCATATATGGTTTCAGACAAAGCGCTGGAGAGTACTGGATTGGCCAGCAATGAGTCCAGATCTGAACCACATAGAGCACCTGTGGAGAGATCTCAAAACAGGAGTTGGGAAAAGGATTCCTTCCAATCTGAGAGATCTGGAGCAGTTGGTGAAAGAAGAGTGCTCACAAATTCCTGTAGAGATGTGAGGAAGGAACTCATTGATGGTTACAGGAAGCCATTGATTTCAGATATTTTTTTCCCAAGGGCTGTGCTACCAAATATTAATTTAGGGTGCCAATCATTTTGTCCAGTCCATTTTTGAAGTTTTGTGTGGACTGTGTCAGATTTGGCTTTTTTTTCTCTCTACTTTTATGTTTCATACCAATACAGACCAAAGGTAATCAACATGAGAATGCCAACTCATTTTCAACACTGGGTCGACATCTTAGGCCCCATTCACACTGCGCGATTCGCAAATCGTGCGTTTGTCGCACGATTTGCATTTTGCGCGATATCGCGCAAATGCTTGCATTGAGCAAGCTAGAATCGCGGCTAAATCCGCTCCAAAAAGGATCCTGATGTAGCGACGCACGACCCGCGACAGCAGGACCCTTTGCCCCATTGCCAAGCACTGGAGAGTGATATCGCGCGGTAAATAGCCGCGATATCGCAGGAATTACCACGCGATAAATCGCTCAGTGTGAACGGGGCCTTATCTGGAAGCAAGACCTCATCATTAGCCTCAGCTGTCCACAGGCCTTTATATCTGTGAGCTGACTGATGCTCAGGGTTCTCTCTGCTGCTGGCTGAAAAGTCTGAGTGCTGGCAGAACACTAAAAAGGTATAAGTATTATTTATTTGTGTTGGGGAACCAATTAGGGAGCTCACAGTTAGTCAAGAAATTACCTTTTATTTATTTTTTGGACTTGCTGTACAAAGCCCTCTTGCACTGAGCTGTGTTTACTGCCTTGCTGAATAAAAGCGTAGCACAAACCTGCTTGATCTGTTCTTGGGTGTCCCTGTCTTATGCATGGATTAGCACTGCCAATACCAGCTGCCCCCCTCTCACACACACACGCACACAGTCATGGACAAAAAATATTGGCACCCCTGCATTTCTGTCAGATAATGCACCATTTTGCGCAGAAAATTGTTGCAATCACAAAGGTTTAGGCATTCTCATGTTTATTTATTTTTTGTTTGTATTGGTATGTCACAAAAAAAAGAGGAGAAAAAAAAAGCCAAATCTGACACATTCCATACACAACTCCAAAATGGACTGGCACCTTCTCCAAATTGCAAGAAATACTAGCATTCCAAGTTTGTTATGCTTCTGTAATTTGTAATTAAACTCACCTGTATCAATTAACAGGTGCTGACAATATAGAAATCACACTGGCAACCAGTTAAAATGGTGAAAATTTAGCTCAACCTTTCTGTTGTGTGTGTCTGTGTGCCAAACGGAGCTTGGAGAAGAGAAAGAGCAGCAAACAATTGTCTGAGGATTTGAGAACAAAAATTGTGTAAAAGCATTGACAATCTCAAGGTTACAAGTTAATCCCCAGAGATCTTAATGTTCCTGTGTCCACAACATTGTCAAGAAGTTTACAGCCCATGGCACTGTAGCTAATCTCCCTGGACGTGGACGGATTGTTTGAATGGTGGATAAAGATCTTCGATCAACTTACAGACAAATCCAAGCTGACCTTTAGACACAGGGTACAACTGTGTCAGCTCGCACTATACGTCACCATCTGAATGAAAAGGGACGCTATGGTAGGAGACCCAGGTGGACCCCACTGCTGACACAGAAACATAAAAAAGCCAGATTGCAGTATACCTGAGGAAGACAAAATCCTTTTGGGAGAATGTGCTGCGGACAGACGAAGCAAAATTACAGCTTTTTTGGTAAAGCCCTTCATTCTGCTGTTTTCAGAAAAATAAATGAGGCATTTAAAGAATAAAATACAGTCCCTACAGACAAACATGGTGGAAGGTCAGTTAAGTTTTGGGGTTGCTTTGCTGTTTCAGGCACTGGATGTCTTGACTGTGTGCATGGCAATATGAAATCTGAAGGCCAGAGGTCATGGGTCTTACAGCAGGACAGTGACCCAAAGCACATGTCAAAAAGCCCCCATATATGGTTTCAGACAAAGCGCTGGAGAGTACTGGATTGGCCAGCAATGAGTCCAGATCTGAACCACATAGAGCACCTGTGGAGAGATCTCAAAACAGGAGTTGGGAAAAGGATTCCTTCCAATCTGAGAGATCTGGAGCAGTTGGTGAAAGAAGAGTGCTCACAAATTCCTGTAGAGATGTGAGGAAGGAACTCATTGATGGTTACAGGAAGCCATTGATTTCAGATATTTTTTTCCCAAGGGCTGTGCTACCAAATATTAATTTAGGGTGCCAATCATTTTGTCCAGTCCATTTTTGAAGTTTTGTGTGGACTGTGTCAGATTTGGCTTTTTTTTCTCTCTACTTTTATGTTTCATACCAATACAGACCAAAGGTAATCAACATGAGAATGCCTAAATATTTGTAATTGCAACAATTTTTCTGCGCAAAGTGGTGCATTATCTGACAGAAATGCAGGGGTGCTAATATTTTTGGCCATGACAACATACCCCTGATATTCCCTTTTAAAATAGAAAAAGAGATTGAGGACACAGAGTCCTCAATCTCTTTTTCTGCACCCCCTGTTATAAATGAACAGGAATCCTCTATAATGAGTTTTCTGTTCATTCATAACATGAGGACAGAGTATGTTCACTATAGCCACAACTAAGAATGAACATGAGGTGATGTAGATCACTTCCCATTCATATAATGGAGGAGATAGTACATACTCTGTCCTCAATTATTTACAAACACAGTGATCGCTGAGTCTCTCCTTCCTGACACGCTGTCACAGGAGGCTTAAACGAGCGGTGCGGGAGGAGACCTCAGCCTCCTGTGATAGCGCTGGCTGTCTCCGCCCACACTGCTCTCCTCTGATCTGTGACAGGAGGCTGAGCAGTGTGGGGAGGAGAGATGCCGGACGCTCACAGCGCTCTCCTCTGCTCCCCGCTGGGACACAGAGCAGCGCCCAGCAGGGAGGAGAGAAAGAAGGGATGCACCGCTGTATCGGCCTGAAAATGGCACTTTCGGCATTATGCCAAAAGTGCAATTTTCGGCCGATATGTTTCGGCGGCCAATATATCGGTGCATCCCTACCTATTATTATTTCATTTTTATACCTTTTTTTTCTGTAGTGATAAACAACTTTCATTATTCCCTGTGGCATGGTCATTAACACATTTTTGCAGGGGCTAATGCTGGTAAGTGAATATAAATTGTCATAGGCACATCCCCAGAATTACATCTCCTCAAAGCCTTTTTCCTATACGCAGTTTGTCAGTAGACATCAAGGCAGCAGCATTCTTTTGCTGAGAAAGAAATCAAAGTATGTATGTGTAGAGGGACAGAGAGAAGTGGTGACAGGTTGAGTTCTGTAGTCCAGCAGGCAGGGCTGACAACATGTTTGAGATTTTAGTGCAGCAAAGAAACTGTGTTGTCAGCCCAAACAAGAACTTAAGAGCATACATAATTTCTGGCAGTTTAAAAGGTATTTTTCTGTACTTATAAAGGTATAAAACATTGTGAAATGTGCAGGTATTTGAAATATATACTGATTTTGTTTTTAATTTTTCTATGACAAACACTTTAATACCTGCGGGGAGAAAACCACCTTTAGTACTGCTGTGTTCTTCCCCCCCCGGAGTCACCCATAGGCTATTTACAGTAAATGGTCTCTAGTCTGCTTACTCTGCTACAGGCCAGAATATAGCTACATGATCAGATCCCCAGATAAGCTCACAGAAGTTATATTTCTTATTCACTTTTCGAGAAAAGGGTTCACAGCTTTCAGTGTGCCAACATTTGTCTGTTTCAACTCCTTCTCTTCTATGCTGCTCCACTTTTCTGCTGGGAGAAAGGAAAATACCCAGTACTTGCAGTTATGGAGGAGAATTGGGCCCACTCAATGTTAAAGGGCTGAACCAATATCTAAGCACAAATGCTGCCACATGGGGAGAGTTCTACAGCTCTGTGAAAATTATTTCATTGACTTGTTGCTGCTCCCAAACAGAGCAGCAGGATAGCAAAGGAAAGTTGAACAAGTTCCCTGCGGAGCAATAGGCGGAGGGAGGGACATGACTGAGGCAGATCAGACCTGAACAAGGAGGAGTTAGGTAAGTATTGGAAGGAAGGGTGTTTTGTCGGTTGGGGTTTGAAAAGGGGGGAGGGAGGGACAGCTAGCATAGTGATAGGTGGGCTTAGCTTTGGGGGGTGGAGTTAGGGGGGCCATCTTACTGTACAGTGTGAAGTAGGGAACCATTTTAGGTGGGAGAGAAAGGAAATCAGTATCACCCACCCTCCCTGTTAGTATTTTAGCTTGTTTTTGTTTTGGTTTGTTTTTTATGTTTCATAAGAGTTAGTCTCCGCAAGTGTGGAACTTGGGGAGGAGGGATACAATTTTTCTAGTTAGGGTAAAGGGTATTTCTGTTCTGCGTTTAAGGTGGAGTTTGTGTTTTGGGAAATATGTCTGATTTCATTTTCTTCTAGGTTGGTCGTCCATTGGGCGGATCCCTGGCGGTGCCATACATCGACGACGAAGAACTGCGTAAGCGGTGAGTGGTGAGTGGTGTTTTTTGGCACTCGTCAGGGACCGAAGCATTTTGTTCTGGCTACATAATGTGTTCTGCTATTTATGTTGAAATGTTTACATCGCTGTGGCCATTCAACTTTCCAATAAAATGTTATTACTTTACGTTTTTGTTGAAATTACTGTGTTCAGTATGTTATTTAGGTGGGAAGTGAGGGTTACTTGGCCTTGCAGTCAGTCATGTACTGCTAGAAAATAGGGACTAAAGTGAACCTGTTGCTTTGCTCTGTATAACAGAAATGATGAACTCCTCCAAAGTCCAATCCTGTAGCATTAGATGTATACCAGAGCCGTTAAAGGTGTGGGTGTTATGCTGTTAACACCCTAGGGCCCGCTTTGCTGAGAGTCCAGCAGTGACAGCAAACTAGCAGACAACTAGGCACTGTACCAAATTAAAAGGCAGAAGTAGTAGTCAGATAGGCAAGAGGTCAAGACAGGCAGCAGACAGAAATATGGTCAGACAGGCATGGGGTTGAAGCAGGGGGAATAAAGAATTGTAAACCAAAGTGCAGGCTGAGGTCATATGATCATATTCCGGGAAGCAAATACAACTGCAGTAGTGCGACAACTGCAGACAACTGAACTTGTTAAAAAGGCAATGGGGGG
>NW_017306470.1:550372-550931 GCF_000935625.1 Nanorana parkeri
TATTAATGAGGGTCAGGTGTGCAGGCTATAGAATGGCAATGTTGTGCCAGAAAGAGTCCTTAGATGGTGACGGTGAGCAATTCTAGCAACTCAAATTCTCCTATATACTCTAGGTAATTGCAATCTGTGAACCTACGATCAGTTAAACAAGCTGACTCCACCCACCACTTTGCTTTCAGTTTTGGATAAAGCCAGGAAGTGTTATGGTCTCTGCAAGGTTTTATAGCAGTCTGTGACTCCAACTGGGTTGATTTCTTGTTGTTTTCGTATGACACCAAGAGAAATGCTGCTGCAGGTGTGTACAAGAATTTCAAGGGGATTTCACTTTATACCAGTTAGCAGCTTGTTTCTTTCTGTTTAAAGTGACAGAGCCACGACTTCCGGTTCCGGCGCCTACAGAGCAAGTCGCATATGTGAGGAGCTCCGGACCCTCGAGACTACAAAATCTGCATTTCACATCGGCCAGAGTTGCCACCGAACCACCACACAAACCGTGGTTTGTCGCCCCAACTAAAGACATCATATGGATCGGTTCGTTGACCGATCTCGAGGCTTGCCT
>NW_017306470.1:552040-622080 GCF_000935625.1 Nanorana parkeri
TGAGTTCCAAATACAGGTTAATAATGAGGGTCAGGTGTGCAGGCTATAGAATGGCAATGTTGTGCCAGAAAGAGTCCTTAGATGGTGACGGTGAGCAATTCTAGCAACTCAAATTCTCCTATATACTCTAGGTAATTGCAATCTGTGAACCTACGATCAGTTAAACAAGCTGACTCCACCCACCACTTTGCTTTCAGTTTTGGATAAAGCCAGGAAGTGTTATGGTCTCTGCAAGGTTTTATAGCAGTCTGTGACTCCAACTGGGTTGATTTCTTGTTGTTTTCGTATGACACCAAGAGAAATGCTGCTGCAGGTGTGTACAAGAATTTCAAGGGGATTTCACTTTATACCAGTTAGCAGCTTGTTTCTTTCTGTTTAAAGTGACAGAGCCACGACTTCCGGTTCCGGCGCCTACAGAGCAAGTCGCATATGTGAGGAGCTCCGGACCCTCGAGACTACAAAATCTGCATTTCACATCGGCCAGAGTTGCCACTGAACCACCACACAAACCGTGGTTTGTCGCCCCAACTAAAGACATCATATGGATCGGTTCGTTGACCGATCTCGAGGCTTGCCTAGATCGGAATCCCGACCTGAGAAAAATAGCGCGGGAAATCTCACGGAAGCCATGGAGGCCTCTCAACCGACCTCGCCAACAGACATGGTGGAAGATGCGCTGAAGGCATCAGGAGATACACGACGGGACGCCCCTCTGCCGACTATGGCGGTTTCTCTACACGACAACTTACCTGAGATACAGCAGACTACACCCGCAAACAGTTCCACGTCTTCCTTCAACATCAAAGTAGCGATTTACCCACTGTTGGGAACCATAGGGTCGTCATATTTGTTTCACATCGTATTGTACTGATGGTATCGATCACGGCACTCAACATGATCCACCAAGTAAATATGATTGATGTTTTTTTTTTCTTTCTGTTTTATACCTTAGACTTTTGTTCTCTCACTTTTTGACGGGATATCGGGGGCTTTATAGCTCTGGCCACGTTGGCCTTTAGTGTCTTGAGTCTCGTGCATATTGATATTTTTGATCCGGATATGCACTGTAGGAAAAAAGGGAGTGTTATGAATAGTTTTTGTTTCTCTCAGGCTCTTCGCTCCACTGGGCTGATCCACTCTGTTCCGGGAATGTATGACCCGGGTGGATCACCTACAGGAGGGAAGATGCTCGTGCTTGTATTATGTTTTTTTCTACCTCTATTTTTATTTTTTGTACGTGTCCTTTTGCTACATATACTCATGTCCATATTCTATGTTCTAGTGCATGTCTGTACGACGCAGCTTTATTCAATGCAGTGTCCATGTAATCTTTTAACCATGCTAATACTGAAGGGGATAGCTCATTCTCATTCTAGATACAGACTGTTCCTATACTTGGGGAAATCACGGTGTCGACATCGTGCATCTGGGCCCACAGGGAGTCCTGTGCATGGACGCCAAAAACCTGCCTTCAGTCGTATATCTTATTGCTATGTCCGATACGACACTTTAATATCCCTTTTCATGTTTGGGTAGGCAATCTTGTAATGATATGTGTACATGAGAGGCAGCCGAATAAGCTCATTATACAAGCACACTTTGCTTCCTGCTTAGCAGTGCTGCACAATCCTTGTACCCCGAGTGTCTGTGACCACCTCAACCTTGACACAACCTCGTGTACATCTATCTATCAGACCTAACTGGCTGAAAACAAAATACTCTCTATGTGGCATATACTTTATCTCAGCAGTTATGATTACAATATAGATTAAATTGAGGACCTATTCTCACTGTATTGTGCAATGCTGCATATGTTGCTGTGGATTATGCTGTACTACTAGAAGATCCAATTTAATAGATTTGAATGAGCCCATTCAGGGAATGCATGGACATGCAGTATGCAGGACATTTTCCCAATGTCCGTCTATAAATATACATGGCTTGTTGTGAATAAGCCCTGAAATAGAGCCACTAGAGGAAGAATCTACAAATCTATGAATGTAATACAATTACAATATTAATGGGAACAGCAAGCGTGTAAAACTAACATTTGCATAAAAAATTATATTAAGGTAAACAATAAATTAATAATTCAAAACATGAGTCTGGTGACAACTACAGTGCTACTGATTCTCTTTAAAAGAAATTGAATTTAGCTGAGTGAATTTAGGAAAGAGAAGTTCTCTCTCCTGGGGACAGGATGCCTTCTGCATACAATTTAAGTAGCACAGACTCATTCACAAGTGATGAAATAAAAAGAACTGAGATTGAGAAAATGTCTGTGGCAGATAGCTTTGCCACTCTTTGATCTGGCTTAAGGGTTTTGAAGAAGCCAATATATTTAGTTTTACATATGCTTACCTGGTCTATAATTTCCAGAAGTGCATTTGTGGGGTCAGGTACTGATGTTGGAGGAGAAGGCCTGGCTCGCAGTCTCCACTCTGATTCATCCCAAAGGTGTTCTATCGGGTTGAGGTCAGGACCCTGTACAGGCCAGTCACGTTCCTCCACCCCAAACTCGCTCATCCATGTTTTTATGGACCTTGCTTTGTGCTCTGGTGAGCTGTCTGTTGGAACAGGAAGGGGCCATCCCCAAACCGTTCCCCAAACAGTTGACCGAGGAATATTAAGTAGCAAGGACATTTCACAGAACACCTGAATCAAATGATTTGGAGGAGGGGTGTCCCAATACTTTTGGCAATATAGTGTATGTATAAATGTATGTGACATCACCAGGCTTGTAAAATTCTTGCAGTGGCTGCTGCTGGTAGTTTAGTTTTTACTAACATGGGCACACTGATGGACACACCTCCATAACTTCAACCTCCTAACATCGCTCCCCTACCCATGGAGTGTATGTAGGCTTCTGGGAGTGAAGGCAGCATAATTTTTTTTACTGGGACCGAAATTAAGATATGCATGTTGAGAGAGACAGAATTTGGGGGTAATTTCAGATTACACTTTTCACATTTGCTGGGAAACTGGAATTACCCTTTCAAACATAAGGAAATGTCCATGTACTGCAGAAATATAATGAATATGCTTTATCCCCTCAGCCATACTTAAAATGAAAAAAATAAAAATAAACTAGGCTTGCACATTTTTCTTTTTGCAATGTGGGAACATTTATTATTTTTGCAAAAAGTGGAATTTTCCTTTAACCTTTAGAATTTCATCTCATCATCCGAGGCTTCGAGCACTACTAAATGATTGCCAAACCCCCCATAGAATAACTTGTCTACACCCAGCTGTGTTTTTAAAGTACATATTATGAGAGAAATACTAGCTGCCTGGCTGTATCTGGCCTCAATAGTTCATATATGAGCGTGCAGCAAAAAGATGTCAGAAGAATTCAGATTTTCTTTTCTCTATATTTGTTTTTGCTCAGTGACTGCTGAGGTCAAAGCACCAGCATGACAGCCAGGTACAGCAATTTCAGAAGAGGTCAGCAATGGCAGCCATGTTTCTTTCTTGAGAGGTTTTGTGGGAGAACACTGGGAGTCAGTGGAAGGAGCGGAGTGTCTGTGCCAACCTCCACCTTGACAGCTATGGTACGCTGAAGAAAAGTAGCGGACACACAGCTCCAAATGTCTTTAATCCTTCCACATTTTTGTTGTTTTAATTAAATTGTATTGGTATTATGCAATATGGCCTAATAGTAAATCTGCCCCTGCACGCTAATTCCCTTGTCACACTCTCCTACTGCTCCATCAGACCATTTGGTAAAAACACAATGTTCCCAGCTATAGGGCGGCTTATGACCTCCTTCCACAGGCATAAGAAGCCAATCGCTATCCCAAAGATAGGAGGAAGAAGTTAACCATGCTCTAACACCATTCTACATGGAGCTTATGAAAGGTTAGGATTGCCAGTAGGGATGCACCGATACCAATACTAGTAGTATCGGTGCCGATACCTAGCCCAATACCAAATGCTCCAATGCCTAGCCTAGCCTGGTATCAGGAAGCCGGGACGAGTCATTACACCCTGCCCGTCTTCCTGATTGCCCGGGAAGCCAGCTCCATGTTGCCTGACGAGGAGCCAATCAGGAAGCCGGGCCGTGTGTAATGACTCGCTGCCTATTTTCTGTATTTGTTGGGAAGATGGCAAAGGAGGAAGCCGGACGGCGAGTCATTACCCGCCCCCCCGCTTCTTGATAGGCCAGAAAGAGAGGCACCTGGTGGCATGGGAGCATGAAGCCGGCTTCCCGGCCAATCAGGAAGCTGGGTGCCGTGTAATGACTCGCCGCCTGGCTTTCTGATTGGTCGCAAAGTTGGCCAATCAGGAAGCCAGGATGTGAGTCATTTGACCCCCCCTGGCTTCCTGACTGGCTAGAGAGCCAGCTCCATACTTCTCTTGTCACCTGGTGCTAATCGGGAAGTCGGGTGGCAAGTCTTTACACGCCCCATGGCTTCCCGGCTAATCAGTAAGCCAGGTGGCGAGTCAATACACACAGTCTGGCTTCCTTAATAGGACTTCCGGTATTGGTTTTTGGTATTGGCTAGTACCGAAAAATAAATATTGGTATTTGTACTCGAAACCGAAAAAATGGGTGCATCCCTAATTGCCAGGAACAGAACTGTGGGAGAGCGAGGTATTATCCTGCTGTGGGTTTTTCCTTGCAAGGGAACCTGTT
The DNA here is from genome assembly GCF_000935625.1 of Nanorana parkeri. Taxonomy (NCBI): domain Eukaryota; kingdom Metazoa; phylum Chordata; class Amphibia; order Anura; family Dicroglossidae; genus Nanorana; species Nanorana parkeri. Next base: position 556,677 of record NW_017306470.1, read on the forward strand.
TCTGTGCCTTGAGTGGGTAAAGTGACAGAGTATCTTTAAATCAGAGACTATTATTATCATTATGAACACTCCAGCTACCAGTCCCCTCCGCCTCTGGGAGTCATACCTGTGGTTGTCAGAATCTGGCAATGCCTCATGGGACTTGCTGTTCTACAACAGCTGAAGTGCCATTATAAGTGAGTGAAGGAACTAATACCTGACTTATACTGAGGTGCTTCTCTGCAGGAAAGATAGTGAACCACAACTCCTAGGTGGCAGCAGCAGCTGGCTTTTTCATGTGCACACTCCCTTTCATATAGAATCACCCTAGAATAATTAATACAGACTTCAGTGCTATGATCACCACAAGTAATGAGTTGCTATTTCTCAGGTCTAATTTGAGACTCTGAACACTGCAGCTGATACATAACCATCTTTTTTTCTGCAAATGAAATATTTAAAACAAGCTTGACATGTTTACCACTAATTAACACATGCAATTTAATAATTATTTAATAATCTAATGTCTCCATCATAACTAAGACGCTTAGCAGAAATATTTCTTCCTGATCTTTACGTAACCTCTTATGATAACACTGTTTGTAAACTTATGAATATTCAGGACGACCGTTCATTCGGGCTCCCTATCTTTTGATGCTTTGTTTGGCTAACGATGGCAGTATAATTAGTTTAAAAAGAGATAATGAGAAAGAATGATAATTACCCAGCAACATTAGAATTAAATGGATCAGGAGGAATGAGAACTGGTTGCGTTTTAGATGCAAGAGACAAATGATGGAAAAATGTTCCGAGCAAGAACACTGAATTTCATATTAAATTGCCGGGTCGTCACTTGGGAATTGTGTGATCAGTAAGTCTGTAAATTCCTCATGCAAGTGTCTGAAGGTGGGGCGGGATGGCTTAGGGCCCATTCACACCAATCATGTTGCAGTAATGCACATTATGTGCGTTGGTGCGCTGCGGTAAAAACCCGTAAGCTACCAAGTACTGGACCACAATGGACATGTCCTGTGCAAAAACTTAAGACTGCGCCTTACATATCGTGCCACAATGTGCCTCAATGCATAAAAATGCGTAAGTTGCGGCACACTGTATTCTGATGTCCTAGTGAGTAGCACTGTGGCCTTTGCTACATTATTTTTGGTAAATACAATTTGCATGGTCATTTTGGGAGTGGCTGTTTTCTTTCAATTAAACTTACCGTGGAAAATGAATCCACTGTTTTGGTGTAGCAGCTATATTAATACTTGCTTACCTCAGATGGCTAGATAAGCAAATACAGAGCAACAAGGTATACATCTGGTGTATTGGTACTAGCTGCTCAACCTCAGTAATAGCTCATGAGCTGCATTTAGTAAATGCATCATAGCTGTGAAGGTTAGATATACCAAGAACTCTGGATATGCACATTTTTGTTTTGGAAATGAAATCGTTAGCTTTTCCGAGACAAAAAAAAAAAAAGCAAAGCAAAAAGGCAGCTGATGAAAATCAGCTAGAGGAATAAGAAAGTCAAAAAAGGTGGAGGGAGAGATAACTGAATAAAGGAAGCTGGCCTGGAGATAAAAGACAGACTGGGAATACAGCATCACAAAACCGAGAAGGTCCGACCTTGTACCTGCGATAAGACTTTGAAGCGGAAGCAACTGGGGATTAAGCGATTGTCTGAGATCTGTCGCTACACGGATTTTATCCTGCCTCGTTGTATTCTTATTTTAATTTCTTACCCCCTCAATGGCGCAGAGGTTTAGCCTTATTTTGAGGCTGGAAGTGACAGAAAAATCACAGCTTTTTAGAGCTGACTGCAAATCCGAAAAGCCTGGTCATGTTGGTCTTGGAACTGTAACATAAGCTAATTCAAGTGACCAGAAGCTACAATCAAAATGCTTTAATTGCTAAAAATGGATGTCAGAGTTTGATGCTGGCCACACATGGCAACCTTCAGGCATTTTTGACTGGTTTAAATCAGCTTTTTAGAGCGCCAAAAAACCCTCAAATGGATTGATGCAATGTACCACCAACAGCTTCGAATAATCTAAAATATTGATAGTAGGTTGCCTTGAAAGGGGATGAACATGCCTAAAAATTGTTATGTATGCACGTTTATATTGATACTTTCTGCCCTCCTGTGCCAGCTTCCTTATTTCACGCTTCTTCTCCTAGTCAACTGGCTAGTCTTCAACTGGCCATTTTCAAATCTGGTTGTAGAATCTCTGTGCCAATCTCCTGTAGATTTTCCAAAAACCAAGTAGCTTGAAGACTGGCCTCAACAATCAGTTTAGTTTATAATCAGTAAGGTAGGATCTTGCACTACATAATTGTTGGTAGATTAAAATGATTGTACAATCAGATTTTAATCTAAGACCAGATGATATAGCTGAACAAGGCACAATGGGACTGATGGCAGAAAGGTTGCAAGGGGGGAGTTAACAGGCAGGGGCGTCCCGAGACCGTGTGTCACCCGGAGCAGAGAAGGGGGTGACACCCCGCCATGACGTCATCACGCATGCGCGGTCAACTTATTGACGCCTTCCAGCAGCCATCTTGGTGATGGACGTCGGCAGAGAGAGGAGGGGACGTTCACTCGGCGGGATGAGGTATGCCGCCGGGTCCCCTCCTCTCTCCTGAAACAGTTGGGCTCTCGGTCCATGGCCGAGTGCCCGACTTTTCATAGGGGGTGACACCAAAATAACTGTCAGTCATTTTGGTGTCAACCCTCCAATTGTGGCACCTGGGTGCGGGTCGCAGCCCCCGCTCCCCCTTTGCGACACCACAGGCATTTATTGCTGAAGAGACAAAGATTGTTTTTTTTTGTTGTTTTAAGGCCACATTTCTGTTTTAAGCACATATGCAAGGTTTCTTGGATGACATTAGCAGCTGACTGATTCACTTATTGGTTGGAGATGCTGTTTAAATTGCGGATTGCTTCCCATTACTGTTCCTGTTACAAATTGGGTCTCTGAATGGGCATTGAAGAAAATTGAAAAGAAGTTTTCTCCCCTGGTCTTTTTTTCCCTGTGCACTCACATGTTAACTGTCTGAACACTACAGCCGTCCATGCACTTGAAAACATGCAAAGGTTGCATCAACAATAAAGCTTTTTAAAGTGGTATTTTTTATACAAAATGAGGCTTTGTTGTCACTTGTTATAACTGAACAGGCTTCACACACTGAATGAAAAGACAGCTTTCAGAACTCTAGGACCAGTCTGAAAAGAGCTTTTACACTGGGGCCTATACTCAAGGCCCAGTTAAACAAACAGGGTAGCATTAGTGGGAGTTGGTACAGGTATTACAATCTGTATAAACTTGTCTGTCTGCCATAACAAGGAGATCCCGGTCAGAACACTATGTGCAAGGAGTTTGCAAGGGATATTCTCCCTGTGGTTGCATGGGTTTCCTCTGGGTACTTCGGTTTCTTCCCACACTCCACAGACAAGCTGGAAGGTTAATTGGCTTCTGTCTAAAATTGTCCCTGTATATGTGTGCAATAGGAACCTTAGATTATAAGCTCCTTGAGGGCAGGGACAGATATAAATGTGCAGTAGGTAAGGTGCTGCATAAATTGTCACCTATACCAATAGAGGTAATGAAAGTTGTACAAACTGGCAATTTTAGAGTCTATAGGAGGCCTTTGACCCCACAAGCAGGCCATGATAAGAGGAACAAATGATCAGATAGGTCAAAAAACTCCTGACAATCCACTGCCAGCCAATTTCGATCTTCTGCCCCTCTGCTTTTAACTGACATACATTTTTAAGGTCAGTGGAGACAACCTTTTAAAGGAGAACTATTGGGAGAATAAAATATACTCTTTCCAATAGTTTGGGCACACAGCAGCTGTCACACACTATCTCGAGAACTAAATGATCACAAACTGCTGACTGCTCAGCTCATGGCTTCTCCCTGCAGAGAGTGGTGACTGTCAGTCACAGACAGACAAAGGAAGGGGCAGACACAGCTGGCTCTAGTTTCAGAGAGGCAGAGCCAGCTGTCAATCAGGCATTGGGATGGATCCCGACAACATTGTCAGGATCCTTCCTGGCTGCAGTGCGGCTCTGTGCTGTCAGCATATAGCGGGCAGTAACCTACTATTTGCTGATTTTGGGTCACAGGAGTACACATGTAACTGTATTCCTGTGACCCAAACGAGAACTAAAGCCAACAAAAGATTTTGCTTTAGTTCTTTAAGTTTATGGAGTGCTCTACAGCACTCCAGAGACATTTTTCCATGTATACATGAAGGTCTGCCTTCTCAAATCTATAGGCAGATACCCCCACTTACAACTTGCCCTGCAGTACAGCTAGTGACACCATGTGGAATTCAGTGCTCAGAGGATGAATGGAGAGAATGGCTAGTCTTCAGATCTGTTATTTTGGACTTAATACAGATTCATTCACAATAAACATAAACAAGAAGATATAAGCAATCCAACATTGTGGTATTTAAACAAAACATATGTTTCACAACACACATCACCTAAACAGAAAAAAAAACACACAATCAGCGTACCAGTCTATAAGCAATGGTTAAAATGTGGTCCTTCTTACCATTGACATCCAGTTTGTATTCTGCAAGAAACATTCCCATTATATTAGAAACTTCACAGACGTAGGTGCCACTGTCGCTCTTGTTGAGGTTCTGGAACACAAGGCTATTATGGTCAGAGATTACTGTTATGGGCAGATCACCATTCTTCCTTGCCCAGATATATCTTTCAGGTCTAAAAAATGAGATTATAAAGAAACTTTTAGACTAAAACTCCTAAATAAAGTATCAGACAACATTTACAGTAATTTAAAAACTTTAACGATAGCAGTGTGTATTTGCTTCCCATTACGTACAGTTGTAGAGTTTCAGAACATTTGGTTTTACTAACTATTTAAAGTGTCTGTAAATCTTCAGCTCCTCTCTGGCTTTAATGGCACAAAATAAGCATGCAAACCAAAAGGAAACCACCCCATGCAAACCAAAATACAACACTCTAGAAAAACATTTCTTTTCAGAAGTATTTGAGAGAACCTGTAGGTAATGTAGTCACACGGATACAGGAAAACTGGCAGGATCAAATTATATTTTAGACTTTTATTCATCTTCTCGTTTTTGAAAAAATAATAGTACATTTACCTTGAAGAATATTATAGAAAACTACCAGTGCATATTTTTTATTTTGGGTTTACAGACACTATAAACACTCACTAGGGTTACAAGATAATTGGTGTGGCCAATGAACAAGGTGCCAATAGACTGCTGTCGCACAATGTGTTTACTTATGGTTGGATCAGAAAAAGACTGTATAAATATGAGCATTCATTGACTCCCCCTCTTCCTCCCAAGGTCCCTTAGGGTAATAACCTGATGGTCAATTCAGATAATTTAATTTAATATCATTTCCCAACTAGGTAAGCAGATCCCCCCCCCCTCCCTTTGGAGAGTCGTAAACAAGAATACAAGTCTCAAGCAAGCATACATGTTTTTTAAAGATCTTTCACAAGAAAGGTCTTTTAGTGCTTGACTCATGCCTGCATGTTTGACGGCCCTTTGATGTACAAATATAAGGCTGTAATTAGCAATTTGACAGTAATAATTAAAATGTGAGTTTCATAAGCAGTAATATCGTCATAAATATGACACGGCTTCTCTGTACAAGGTATATTTATTCAAGGGCCTTGCTAAGTGGAGGCTGAGACTATGCTCCTCCAGAAATATGCTTGCAGTTTTATTCAGTTCAATAAAATTATTTTTTGTGCTACATATGTATCCATTCACCACATAAGGTATTCACAACAGAATTGGCACCAGTGGCATGCTCTAATCTCCATCTACAGGGTAAGATGAAGCAGGAGAGGAACGTGCTAAGCAGGAGAGGCCAGCGGCAGGCCCATAAAATATGAAGGAATAGAGTTACTGTCGAAGTTTCAAATTCTGTTTGCTAAGCCCATACATCAATGTGACTGGGCCAACACTTGCTATCTTTTACTAACAATACTACCCTGAGTGGACACAGCTCTTAAAAGATGAAAGTGTACATCATTAAAAAGGAATGAGTTTCACAATAAGGGAGTGGTTGTCTCAAAATGTAATATAGCAAAATCTGAGGCATTGCTTTAGTTGATTTAGATAGGTCTTTATTCTACCAGATTTTGTTGGATTGGATACATGGGGCCCAGAAGATGATGTCTTGCACATTTTCCCCTTACACCCTTAATACTAAGTTCCACCCTTTGCTGTATCCCACTAAAATGAACAGTGCCAGCAGCATTTGCTAGGCTTTGCCACTGTGGTAGTAGTTAATTTCAACAAATATTCTGTGCAACTTCCAATCACTTTTTGAATGAGGTACTTACCTACATTGTCCAATGTGATTATTGTAAGAAGGCATTTGCAAAGCTCTCAGCTTTGGCAAAACACAATTGGGTTAAATATTCAGTCAACTGGTTATGTCTATTTTGTTACATTAATAGACAGTGTCATGCTGGCAGGCAGAGCAGGACCCTAGTGGGATTTCACTGCTAGAGTCCATGATATACATGAGGTCAGTTGACAGCACAGCCATTTTCAACCCATACCCAAAATATCAGTTTTGTGTGGACTGGCCCGTTAACAGATAACGGTATACAGTCCATTACTCAAGCTGCTTAAGGTTATCATTTATTTTACATGCAAAGCTCATGCAGACCTAACATGGAATAGTGGTATTGTGACTTGTGATTCAGGTATTGTAACTCTGAGAGGCTTTGTTTGGAACTCTTATATAATGAGAATAAGTGTGGGAGGTGTGGATAAGATATGAATGAAGAAGGTTGGGGAGGTGCAGTGTGGGAGAGGTGAGACAAAAGAGAAGTGAAGAGGTGCGACTAGTAACACTTACTGCAAAAATGCAAACTGAACACAGAATTAGAGAGATAAAAAGGGGAAATCTAAATGTTATAAAGCTGTTACTGCACTGTCCAAATGAGACATGGCCATGGTGACCAATAATGGCACCCTCAATGGACAGGGGAGGCAGCTTCAAGAGCTTAGGTATGAAGGACAAAGAAAGTAATGCCTCAGTGATAAAAAGTAAATGTCTTATTATCCAGCAATTGCTCTTCTTTTCTCCTCTTTGATTTAGTTTTTACTTTAAGGGTTAAACTCAAATATGGGTTCACTCTAAAGCCTATCTCGATGAAAACAAAAAACTACCCCTTGCAGTGGGGCTATTCCTGCACTTGAAGAGTTATCTGCCTGTTTATCTCTATAGGACCGGTGTAAAGAGGTTTTACTTACCTCCAAGACCGATACCCACAGCCTCTTCTCTCTTGACCTTAAGCGGTCGGAGGCTTACTGACATCATTACGTCTAATGCAGGGTTTATAGCCCTGCATTATATGTGAGGATGCCAATGGACAGTCCACAAGGAGGAGCATAGGGGAGAGAGGTGAGTACCACTAATTATTCGTGTAGTCATAATAAACAGTAACAGAGGAACTGGTGAACCAGAGCCAGTAAACAAGTAGATGGTCACTGCTAGCTCAGAGCCGGCGCTACCAGAAAGGCAGCACAAGCAACCGCTTGAGGGCGCTGGTGGGGAAGAGCAGAAAAAGACAGCCTCCCATATACAGGAGCAGTGGTATAAGCTTTAGTTTTCTATAGTCTGATCACCACCCCCTGTTCACTCTGATGTGTGGTCTCTCTCTGGAGCCTTCTGGGAGCCCACACTGTCCCTGAAGCTGTCACCCACTGAGATATTAACATACGAATGGGCAGCAATATTTGAATATCAATAAGCCACAATGCATTCATATGTACATTTCACGGCTAATTGATATGCAAATCACTGCCCTCCCCCCAAGGGCTCACAGTATTCTTGGACTGCATGGCACTCCATGTAATGGAGGAAGTACCACCCACTATTGCTGCTAAGGAAGAACAGCCAGCCTGAAATCTGCAGGAAAAAGGTAAGTTTAAGTAAGTGTATGTACATATACAGTATATTTATACACTATATTGCCAAAAGTATTGGGACACCTCTCCAAATCATTGGGTTCAGGTGTTCCAGGAAAATTCTTTGCTACTAAATATCCCACTGTTAGTAGTATTATAACAAAGTGGAAGCAACTGGACACAACAGCAACTCAGCCACGAAGTGGTAGGCCACGTAAAAGGACAGCCCCCTATGTAATAATAAAGTGTAAAAAAAATAGTTACAAAAAAAAAATAGTCACAAAAAATTGCAGAAAAAAAAAAATTAACGTCCCCCACTCCTACATACACGCACAAACATGTGTTGGGTGCACGGATGTGCAAAAACGACCATGGGAACTTTTGGGTATTGTAGTTTTTTTGCAGTTTCACGGGCGAACACAATTGTAAGGCTTGATATCTATTTTTCCAGTGTGACCCCCATCTTTTATATTTTACCCAAAAAATGGGTATTATTTTCTGTTTCAATTTAATTTTAGTGTATTTTATCCTAAAAATACCGGTTTGATAAACATTTGCACAAATACCATGCAACATCGAAAAAAAATGGCAACCAGCATTTTTTTTTATTGTGCAGGGCCTTTGCTTTCAGAAAAGCTGTTTTCTAGCCCAAAATACAGATTGTATCATGTGTGCGCAAATAGTAAGAAATTGCTCTGGACAGCAAGTGGTTCATTCTGCATGTTTTTACTTTCAGGATAACATTTCCTTATATTTGAGCAGCTCTGCACATGCTTTAAAATACTTTTACATTTATTTTGATTTATTTTGTGGTCAGTAAAGGTCAGGCCATTAATAAACAGAGCATTTTCCCTGAAACGACTGTTCAAAAACAATGTTAGAAAATGAGTAGCGATTACTACCTTTTAAGAAAAAAATCATGCGGTATAATTCGATCTGTAGCGATGACAAAGAATAAAATATACAGTGCTAAGTAATTTTCCTGATTTTTTACAAAGGTCACAAGCACTGTATTTAATGGCTGTCATCTGAAATGGTAACTACTTGTATACTAGGGCTTGGCAAGGTCCTAGAGGTCGGGCTACCATAAATGACAGTACTAAATGAAAAAATAATTCTGATACCTTAAGTGCTAACTGAATCTAAACTGACCGTATACCATGACCTTAGCGCAAAGTCTGAAACACATCAAGCATTTCTGTACCTTGAAAAATAACTGTTTAGATGAAGTCTCCATAGTTCTAACAGTTATACACATGTAAAGAATGAAAGAAAGTGGCTAGTTCTAATTAAACATGTCATAGCTAGGGAGGTTTGTACACCATGCCTAGCTAATTTATGTCATGCCTGATGAAGGGACCCTGAGTGGCCCCGAAACGTTGCTTTATGACTAGATGTGTGTACATCAATAAAATGACCACTCGTTGAAGATTTTACTTTGGTATGCTGGTGATATACTTTACTATTTGGATTTGAAGTGGTGCCATCCACTATCACTGGAGCACCCACTTTAAAAAAGGGACATACCAGTAAGGAGTGCAGTGGAAACCTCTTTGGAACTAGCTAATATTATGTTCTACCAAGATTTGTACACTGTGCCCAGCTGATATTATGCTTTACCAAGATCTGTGCACTGTGCCCAGCTGATATTATATTCTACCAAGATCTGTCCACCTTGCCCAGCTGATATTATGCTCTACCAAGGTTTGTCCACTGTGCCCAGCTAATATTAAGCTCTACCAAGGTTTGTCCACTGTGCCCAGCTTATATTATGCTCTACCAAGATTTGTACACTGTGCCCAGCTAATATTATGCTCTACCAAGGTTTGTCCACTGTGCCTAGCTAATATTATGCTCTACCAGGGTTTGTCCACTGTGCCCAGCTAATATTATGCTCTACCAAGATTTGTACACTGTGCCCAGCTAATATTATGCTCTACCAAGGTTTGACCACTGTGCCCAGCTATTATTATGCTCTACCAAGATTTGTGCACTGTGCCCAGCTAATATTATGCTCTACCAAGATTTGTACACTGTGCCCAGCTGATATTATGCTCTACCATGGTTTGACCACTGTGCCCAGCTAATATTATGCTCTACCAAGGTTTGTATATTGTGCCCAGCTAATATTATGCTCTACCAAGGTTTGTATATTGTGCCCAGCTAATATTATGCTCTACCAAGGTTTGTATATTGTGCCCAGCTAATATTATGCTCTACCAAGATTTGTACACTGTGCCCAGCTAATACTATGCTCTACCAAGGTTTGTCCACTGTGCCCAGCTAATATTATGCTCTACCAAGGTTTGTATATTGTGCCCAGCTAATATTATGCTCTACCAAGATTTGTACACTGTGCCCAGCTAATGTTATGCTCTACCAAGATTTGTACACTGTGCCCAGCTAATATTATGCTCTACAAAGATTTGTACACTGTGCCCAGCTAATATTATGCTCTACCAAGATTTGTGCACTGTGCCCAGCTGATATTATGCTCTACTAAGATTTGTACACTGTGTCCAGCTGATATTATGCTCTACTAAGGTTTGTACAGGAAGGGGGTGTGGCCCAGAAACGCATCAACCTAGGCATACTGTGCTGTCACACAGGAACCACCATCTGTGCAGCTCTCACATGCTGTGTCTTGCTTTTTGCTAAGACTGAGGATCAAGCTTTGATTTTAAAAGTTCATTGTTATCTACTCTTTTGTGAGTATTATTCTACTTTTGCCATTTGTTTAATAAAAATGTATCTACACTAGGGAAGGCGCCTCTTGTTTTTTCTATAGCTAATATTATGCTCTACCAAGATTTGTACACTGTGCCCAACTGATATTATGCTCTAGCTCTACCAAGGCTTGAACACTGTGCCCAGCTAATAATCTGCACACCAAGATTGGTACACTGTACCCAGCTTATATTATTGCCCCAACAAGACCTGTACACTTTGCCCCGGATGTAATTATGTCCTAATAGAATTTGTACACTGTGCCCAGCTGATATTTTGTGTTACCAAGATTTGTACCCAGCTGGTACTATGCCCCTGGTACTAGGCTCCTCCATGATTTGTACACTGTGCCCAGCTGATGTAATGCTCTATTAAGATTTGTATACTGTGCACAACTGATATTTTGCTCTGTCAAGTTTTGTATACTGTGCCCAGCTGATATTATGCTCTACCAAGATTTGTATATTGTTCACAGTAGATATTTTGCTCTATTAAGACCTGTACATTATGCCCAGCAGATATTAAACTCTGTCAAGTTTTGTACGCTGTGCCCTGCTTATCATATGTTCTAATAAGAAATGTACACTGTACCCAGCTAATATTATGCTCTGCTAAGTTCTGCATACTATGACAATGAAAATATCAAACACTTCCCAGCCTCTTGTACACTGTGTGTACACTGTTCTCTGATAATGTTCTGCTTTGCTAACTGTCGTACATTGTACCCACCCCAAAGTCAGATCTACCAAGTGACCTGTGTCTAGCCAAAGTAAATTACATTGAAGCCTTTTGGACTGTCCAAATGATTAGTCACAAAAACCATCCATTCTCCAAACCATCTGCACTCCACTTCTATACAGCACAACAACTGTCCAATCCGAGAGGAAAATGGCACTTGGAACACACTGCTCTGGACACTTCACCCCCACTCTAGGTTCCGTTTATTAAAACATGCTGTATTTGTATGAGGATAAACCGGCGAAAGCTTTTTGACTGGACCACCATTCCATAATGGCAGAGACAACCTTGCAGTAATTTCTTGTTGCTCTGAGAAAAGTGTCCTTGATTCAGTTTCAGTTCTGGCACAAAATGGCAAGTGAAAGTTGATTTGGGATCCTGAGCTTTCCTAGGATCTTACCAGAAGGCAGGTGATGTTACCCTCACCTAGGCGCTACAAGTGGGAATTGGGGTGTAAGGTTAATGTAATATCTTTTCTGCCACATTTTTATGCACGGGGTGGGGTCTAAAGAACCTTGCATTTTGATGGAAGGTCTGCTTTAATCTTATTCTTATTCTCTGAGTCACATAAAAGGCTGTGGTGAGTCAGAAGCAGTGTGAGAAGTTTATTCATTTTGGTGATTATGTAAAACTGAGGTTAAAGCAGACCTTCTAAAACCTACTAGAACACATTTCTGCGCTGTGATGCCATCACCTAGTATCCTGGCATGTAGCAGTAATTTGTGGTGATATCATTATTTTTTTTTTTTACTAAATCTAAAAGATAAAACTGTAATACGTTGATAAATAATCATTTGTAAAATATTTGTAAATTTTAATTTTTGCCTTTTTGCGGAACATTGTGGATGAATTAAAAACAAAATTTAATAAAGAATACATGGAGACTACGCAAACAGACCCTTTTGACTTCCATCGTGCAAAAGTGGCAACTGGGCACCAGCATAGTGCATGGGAAAAGAGCTAATGAGGTGAAGGCAGTATCAACTACAATAGACATTCATAAATAACTGAAACCGATTACTGTGTGTTATGGGTACAAGATATTGGGTGCTGCTAGAATTTCTATTAAAACAATACATGTTGTAGGTAGAAGACATTAAGGTAGTACCGAGGAAAAACTATTGCAGAATGGTGATGGAAATTCAGCTATAAAAGCAGCAGATACTCACGTGTAGTATATCAAATATTTGCACTGAATACTGCTCTATAACTATAAAACTATATTACAACATCATATAGTATATATCTCTATGCAGCAATGAATGATGTAGATGAAAATACTAAACAAAATACAACTGGAAAATAAATATTAAATAACTGAAATGGGTTTCAGAAAAGCAGTGGTGGGGATTTGGGGCTTTGGCAGGGGTTGATGTTAAATGATTGAATGACTGATAGCAGTAAACACTGATTGCAGGACAGGATGTGACATCAAGGGGAGTAGCTGCCATGTGTGAGATGGGATATACAGTGGAGGAGGAAGCAGAGTGGTGAGAAGAAGGGGAGAGAGAGGAGATGAACAGGATGAAGGATGGGGGAATGAAAGGATGGGTGCTGAAATGAGGAGAAAGTCTCAGGGGATGTACAAAAATGACTAGACTGGGGAAAATGTGCAAAGGTAAACAGTATGGGGAGGAGACACTGGGGGAAACATGAGATGACAGAAGTTACTGAGACGGATATATGCACATCTTAAATGACAGCATAGAGAATGTAGGGTTAACATAGAAGATGGGAGGAAAGAGCAAAATACACCGGAGGAGAAATCTGATGTTGATAGGGTAATAGAACAAAGGGGAAAAAGAAAATTGTAAAAAAATTCAGTTTGTAGGCCCTTCAGACACACAGGAATGGGGCAGATCACATGAGAACCACAAATTCCTCCAAAAGACTCATGTGATCTGCTGCAGGCGGGAGGAGTTGTACAATACAACGAGAGCTGGCACCGCCCATAGATGTTCACAAGCTGTTCACAGATTGGATGCAGACTGTTTGCATCCAAGTACAATTGTCTGCAGCTAACCACAGATTGTGCACAGCTCTCACTGTATTGTACAGCGCCTACCGCAAGCAGATCACTTGAGTCTCATGGAGGAATGCGTAAGACCCAGCGATCTGGCCCCATTCCCAAGTGTGAATGGCCAACATTTTATTTTTTTCTCTTCTGACACGTCTCCGTGTCAGAATAAAAAAAAAAAGAAAAAGCAGTGTTTCTCTCCTTGGCGGCTGGGAGCGGGAGACTCCCGGGGCGCCCGGGAGAGTATGCTGTCTGGAGATCAGTGCCTGGCTCCGCCCAGCTGTCAGAAGCAGGCTGAGCCGCTCGGCCAAGTTCGGGAGCTGTACGGGCTATAGTGAATAGCCCGTACAGCAGCCCTTCGGTTCTGTAGAACCGAAGGGGTCTTGGGGCCGAAGCTAGCCGAAGGATCGGCCGAAGCTACGGCTAGATCCTTTGGCTGCTTCGTGAATAGACCCCTGTATGTGGCTTGATTACCAAACCAAAACCAAAAAAAATAGCAAAAATGAATAAGTAATTAATAGTTTAAAATAATAATAACATAAATAAAAATATATGATAAAAATTAAATGAATACATTAAATTAACCATAAATAAGGATTATAGTAGGTGGAGTAGAAAAAACACTCTGATAATAAATCAGTGCTGTAATGCAAAAAGATCAAAGGATGTATTGGATCAAGTGGAGTTAATAGAAAGGTGCCATGAAAAAAATGAATGCTTGACATGAAGTCGAGCAAAAAAAATGGATGCATATATTAAAAAATGCATTGGTTAAGGAAAGGGTTTTTGAGGAATGTGAGAAGGTCTCAATTGCCTTATTGAGGCCATAAGGAGTCTATAAATCCAGAATGTCTCATGTTTGCATAATTTGTTAAACCTATTAAAATCGCGGGGACCTCTTCAGTGATGGTCGCTTGAAAAGAGGGTGTAGTCCTCGCTATGGAAAAGCCTTGACGAACTGTGTTCTTTAAAGCCTAATCTGATATTTGATCGATGTTTGTTTAATCTCTGTTGGAATGTCTGAATTGTCCTGCCAACATATTGCAGATGACAGCGAGAAGATAGAACATACATTGTCTGACCAAAACAAAAAATCACCACCTGGATTTAGGGCAGTGTTATGATCTGGGGTTGCTTCAGTTGGTCAGGTCCAGCAATGTTATGTGCCACAAAATGAGGTCAGCTGTCTACCTGAATATATTGAATGACCAGTTTTTTTCATCAATGGATTTTTTCTTCTCTGATGGTATGGGTATATTCCGAGATGACAATGCCAGAAATCATCGGGCTCAAATTGTGAAAGAGTGGTTTAGAGAGCATTTCTACACATGGATTGGCCACCACAGAGTCCAGGCTTTAACCCCATTGAGAATCTTTGAGATGTGCTGGAGAAGACTTTACACAGTGGTCTGACTCTCCCACCATCACTACAAGATCTTGGTGAAAAATGAATGCAACTCTGGATGGAAATAAATGTTACATTGCATAAGCTTATCGAAACAACATAATCAAAGCTAAAGGTGGTCCAACGAAATATAAGCGTGTGTGACTTTGTTTTGGCCAGGCACTGTATATGACATATTATGAGGAACAGTTTTCAAAAAGATTTAATGGACCAACTTGTTCCTGAGCTGTTTGAAAACAACAGGTTAGGTCAGGACTCTGTGCAGTCCAGTCAAGTTCCTCCACCCCAAACTTGCTCATCCATGTCTTTATGGACCTTGCTTTGTGCACTGGTGCGCAGTCATGTTGGAACAGGAAGGGGCCATCCCCAAACTGTTCCCACAAAGTTGGGAGCATGAAATTGTCCAAAATGTCTTGGAATACTGATGCCTTAAAGGAGAATTATGAGGTGAGTGATTTTCACTCAGCCTCATAATCAGAGCCGACCTGTGACAATGAGGTCGACTCAGTAGATCAGGAAGTGAGCGAACACATACCGGCGCTCGCTCACTTCTCGATCCTGTGCTGGCAGAGAGCCGTGACAGGGGAGGGACTGGATTCCCCCCTCCCCTGTCCGATCCTCCAGCGCTGACGGAACGGACGGGGCGGGTACAGCTGGCTCTGCCTCTAAATTACCAGAGCCAGCTGTCACTCACACAGCTGGGTGGATCCAGACATAATTGTCGGGATCCGTTCCGGCTGCGGCATCTCAGTATACCGAGAGCTGTAGCTCGCGGTATACTGAGCTTTGAGTGACGAGAGGACGCTAGTTTGTGTCCTCCCGTTACCCTTAGGAGAACTATGGGGAAAAACCCTAACCCCATAGTTCTCCTTTAAAAGTTCCCTTCACTGGAACCAAGGGGCCAAGCCCAACCCCTGAGAAACAACCCCACACCATAATCCCCCTCCGGCAAACTTTACACATGACACAATGCAGTCAGGCAAGTACCGTTCTCCTGGCAACTGCCAAACCCAGACACGTCTGTCGAAATGCCAGACATAGAAGCGTTATTTTGTCACTCCACAGAACACATCTCCACTTCTCTAAAGTCCAGTGGTGGCGTGCTTTACACCACTGCATCCGACGCTTTGCATTGCACTTGGTGATGTAAGGCTTGGATGCAGCTGCTCGGCTATGGAAACCCATTCCATGAAGCTCACACCTGGATTTAGGGCAGTGTTATGATCTGGGGTTGCTTCAGTTGGTCAGGTCCAGCAATGTTATGTGCCACAAAATGAGGTCAGCTGTCTACCTGAATATATTGAATGACCAGTTTTTTTCATCAATGGATTTTTTCTTCTCTGATGGTATGGGTATATTCCGAGATGACAATGCCAGAAATCATCGGGCTCAAATTGTGAAAGAGTGGTTTAGAGAGCATTTCTACACATGGATTGGCCACCACAGAGTCCAGGCTTTAACCCCATTGAGAATCTTTGAGATGTGCTGGAGAAGACTTTACACAGTGGTCTGACTCTCCCACCATCACTACAAGATCTTGGTGAAAAATGAATGCAACTCTGGATGGAAATAAATGTCACATTGCATAAGCTTATCGAAACAACACAACAGCAAAAGCGTGCCATAATCAAAGCTAAAGGTGGTCCAACGAAATATAAGCGTGTGTGACTTTGTTTTGGCCAGGCACTGTATATGACATATTATGAGGAACAGTTTTCAAAAAGATTTAATGGACCAACTTGTTCCTGAGCTGTTTGAAAACAACAGGTTAGGTCAGGACTCTGTGCAGTCCAGTCAAGTTCCTCCACCCCAAACTTGCTCATCCATGTCTTTATGGACCTTGCTTTGTGCACTGGTGCGCAGTCATGTTGGAACAGGAAGGGGCCATCCCCAAACTGTTCCCACAAAGTTGGGAGCATGAAATTGTCCAAAATGTCTTGGAATGCTGATGCCTTAAAGGAGAATTATGAGGTGAGTGATTTTCACTCAGCCTCATAATCAGAGCCGACCTGTGACAATGAGGTCGACTCAGTAGATCAGGAAGTGAGCGAACACATACCGGCGCTCGCTCACTTCTCGATCCTGTGCTGGCAGAGAGCCGTGACAGGGGAGGGACTGGATTCCCCCCTCCCCTGTCCGATCCTCCAGCGCTGACGGAACGGACGGGGCGGGTACAGCTGGCTCTGCCTCTAAATTACCAGAGCCAGCTGTCACTCACACAGCTGGGTGGATCCAGACATAATTGTCGGGATCCGTTCCGGCTGCGGCATCTCAGTATACCGAGAGCTGTAGCTCGCGGTATACTGAGCTTTGAGTGACGAGAGGACGCTAGTTTGTGTCCTCCCGTTACCCTTAGGAGAACTATGGGGAAAAACCCTAACCCCATAGTTCTCCTTTAAAAGTTCCCTTCACTGGAACCAAGGGGCCAAGCCCAACCCCTGAGAAACAACCCCACACCATAATCCCCCTCCGGCAAACTTTACACATGACACAATGCAGTCAGGCAAGTACCGTTCTCCTGGCAACTGCCAAACCCAGACACGTCTGTCGAAATGCCAGACAGAGAAGCGTTATTTTGTCACTCCACAGAACACATCTCCACTTCTCTAAAGTCCAGTGGTGGCGTGCTTTACACCACTGCATCCGACGCTTTGCATTGCACTTGGTGATGTAAGGCTTGGATGCAGCTGCTCGGCTATGGAAACCCATTCCATGAAGCTCTCTACACACTGTTGTTGTGCCAATCTGAAGGCCACATGAAGTTTGCAGAGTCAATAGCTACAGACCTCCAGACAGTTGGCGACTTCTGCGCACTGTGCACTTTAGCATGCGCTGACCCCGCTCTGTCATTTTACATGGCCTACCACTTTGTTGCTGAGTTACTGTTGTTCCCAGTTGCTTCCACTTTACATACATACACGCATACACGTTGTTACACCCTAATTTGAAATAAGCCAATTCATGTGTTAATGTCTGTTTTTGTAACCCTATAAGCCCCCGAAACGCATTGGCTGTTCCACATTGTTGTTTTTGAACCATTGCTATTATTAAAAGTTTTTTGACTTTTGGACAGAAAATCACTTCCCCACTCTATTCATTAAAAAAACAAAGAACTACAGAATGTATACCCTTTCCATCCCTGCTTTGCAGCTTTAAACTGTATCTGCTACATCGGCCCCTCTCAACCAGGGTGACATGGTACATTAGGGTACCTCCAGGCCTTCCTGAGGGGTGTCTCAAAATTTTGTGATGTATGACTCTGATGTGGAGGGCAGAACTCTGATGTGAAAGAGAGGTGCTCCGATGTGAAAGAAGGGGACTCCGATGTGAAAGGGGTCTCCTGATTTGAATGGAGGACTGCGAGCTGAAAGGGAGAACCCCACTTTTTTGTATTTTTGAGTAGGGTCATCCTTAAAATCCATTGCATTTTAGACTTGGGTGCCTCAAGATTTTGCAAACTTTGAAGGGT
This sequence comes from Nanorana parkeri, assembly GCF_000935625.1. Classification (NCBI taxonomy): domain Eukaryota; kingdom Metazoa; phylum Chordata; class Amphibia; order Anura; family Dicroglossidae; genus Nanorana; species Nanorana parkeri. The sequence goes on from NW_017306470.1 coordinate 574,956, forward strand.
GTCATGATTAAAAACAGATTGAGAAACGATGTGCTACTCAATCACAAGTCCTGTTATTTTAACTCCTTTTTACTTTACCCCATGCCATACTTCATTTCTACTTCTCTTGTTCCATCTAGTAAGCCAATACTCACGCAGGGTTTCCAAAGGCATCACATTGTAGCTGCAGCCTCTCTCCCTCTCTTGGCATGTTGGGTCGAGGCTCAATCTTTGCTATTGGTTGGTCTGCAAACAAAAAAGCAAGTTTTCATTAATTAATGCAAAAAAGAGGCACATTAAATACGGCAAACAAGAGCAATATAATGCATTATTATAAAAATACTATAAATATATACATACATACATATACATACATACACACAACTGTATACGCATACATACATACATACATACATACATACATACATAAAACCTATCACCCTAACATTTTAAAACAAAGTCCTGAAGAAAAAGTTTTGTAAAACTGGAAACCCTTCTGTACACTTGGAGAGTCCTATTACAAAAATGTGCCAATTACTGACTATGTACCAGAATAGTCACATGACCATATAAGCTGTTAAAATAACCAGTATTTATTAAGGTATTAATTTAAAAGAATCATAAAATCGATAGACATAATATTTATGTAGTGTATATAGTACAAAGAACCTCCTAGTTCAGCCATCCCTCTGCCCATCACTATTACAAACATATATGTCATAATAACTAACATAACATTATAATAACTGTTTGTAGATATGATCAAAATATTAACATGTTGGTGGGTGGAATTATTTTTCACTGAACGCATTTTGTACTTGGCTTTGACTTCTTCAGGAGATGGAGGTATTAATGTGTATACAACTATTGAGAGCTAAAACCTGGGTCATAGCCTTTTGCAGAGGGACTGTCTGGATCACAAGGGGGTCAAGAAGAAGAACTCAATAACTTGGAAGAATCAACCACATGATCTAACTGAAACTAACTATTGGAATTGGTGTTATATAATTATATTGTAAGGCTCTGTCCATGTCACATATCTCCAAGTTTACTTCCACTCTGTTTGGGTCAATATATAATTACAAGCAACAGATCTGAACATTGATCTACAGAGTTTCACAAAAAGCTTGTCCCGATATGTGGCAAAGATAGGATGCACGCTCTTCCTTCTCCCCAGTACCAAGGCAAAGGCATGGAGAATCCCATATAAACTCAACTAGATACTTGTGCCAACTCTGGAGAAAGTACCACCTCCCACCCTTCATCCTACTATCCCCAAAAAGTGTTGCCATTGACTACTAAGGCACATTATTAAATAGCAAGATGGGGTAGGTGGGGTCCCCAATAATGTCCACACACACACAGAAAAGGGTATAGCAGACACTGACGTATACCTGTTAGATCACTCAATAATAAAGTGCTAGAAACACTGACAGGTTTGCTTTAAATGATAATGTTAAGAGAGATATTACTTGTCCTAGATGAAGCTCCCATGCTGTGATGGACGATGCCAAATATTAGAAGTATGATACCATGAGAATGGAAGCGTCATCTGTTGCAGGTAGCAGCAAATCAGATTCCCTTTAATTTTAAATTCAGCTGCTCATTCAAAATCAGCTGTTACCATTACAAGCCAAAGGCTGTAAAAGACTCACTGATCTATCCACAATTCTCACAGGAATTTGATACATCTAATTATAAGTTACAAAATTCAAAGCATTTTCTTAGATCTTTGAAATGAAACCTATGCATGTACTATAATGTGTTCTAATTTCAGTGATCATTAAATGTTTTAAAACAATCTCCTCGACTTGTAGAGATATGTAATACCCCAGTACTCCCACATTTCAAAGGATTTAATCAACTATTACTGCCAATGAGAAGCAGTTATTAGATAATTTTTCATTATAATCGTCCCACTGGGGGGCGCTATTCTCTTATTTTCCTGGTTATTTTTTTTAAAATTACATTAATAACGATGATAAGGAGGACAAATCGTTTTTCCTACTCGGGCCTGATGTTGATATTTCTTTACTGTATGTGCAAAAAGAAATTGTGAAAGCAAATTGCATTTGGGCATAATTTTGGGCATATTTTCCCTTTATTGGCGAGCCTGCTGTCTGACTCATTTTGCTGCATAGCAGCCTAGTAATAAAGTTTCTCCTAAATCCATTCAATGTTTAGATCACACCTCAGTCTATTCCTCTGCTAAGTGCCAATGCTTTATGAAGCACAGGGAGAGGAGCTGCGGATAACGTACCAGATCCTTAACACTTTGGAACAAATACATAAATCTAATAATGACACAGTGGCTTGGGATAACACACAGAAGACTCACGGCCAAATAAGGCTGATTTTATCATGTGCGGGAGCTTGGAAACGAGAGACTCTGCAGAGATGAATAAAAAGGTGACACAGCTCCAGGGCATACATTAAAGAGGAAGAAGTGAAGAAAGTAATGAGAGGGTGTTATGGTCCTGGTGCACTAGAATTGTAGCAACAGGGTATATTGTGAACATTAGGCTTTGAGGAGCCTGCAAAAGGTAGGTAAGCAGAACTGTGAACCAGCCATGAAGTCAGGTGACTGCCTTCTTAGGTCTTGCTCTTGCAGGATTGCAGCAAGCAGTAAAAAAAAGTTATTTAGCAGTTTCAACACTACTATACTCTCTGTGTGGAGCCTTGGTTGTTGTACCCCTGCACTGAATTTGTGGCCACCACATCTTAAACCTGAGTTTAAAGTTTGTGTTAACACTATAAGGGTTATTCACTAAAGAGCTGAAGAACTACGCCGGAGCTTCGGCTAATCCTTCGGCTCACTTTGGCCGCTGGAGCCCTTTAGTTCAGCCGAACTGAAGGGCTCCTGTATGGGTAATTCCTAATAGCCCGTACAGCAGCCAAACAGCTCAGGTCGAGCCAAACGCATATGCTTCAGCTCGGCTGAGGTGAACACGAAGGAGACCGTTTTCCCCGCAATAATGTAAACAAAGAAAAAAAAGGGAAAAAAAGAGGTCCTCCTCTCGACCATACCAGACTCTCTAGGTCTGGTAGGAATTTTAAGGGGGAACTCCACTCCCCAAAAAATAAGGGTAAAAAATGTGGAATATCCCCTAAGATTCCCAACCGGACTCTTAATCCGTGCACAGGCCTGGCAGGGCAGGAAAAGGGGGGACGAGCAAGCACTCCCCCTGCACCATACCAGGCCACATGGCCTCACCAGTGGGAGGGTGCTTTTCCAGGGTCCGCCCTGGAAAAGCACATTGTCCCCATGCCGATGGGAGCAGGAGCCTCCTCCTCACAATCCCTGATCCGTTGGTTGTGGGGGGTCTGCGGGCAGGGGAGCTTATTTGCATCAGGGTACCGCTTTAATTAAGAGGCAACCAGATGCCGCCCCCCCTTGTGAATGAGTCCCCCCACTCATTCACTAAAGGGTTAAGGTAAAAAGTAAATAAACAGCCCACACTTTAAGAAAAAATCCTTTAATTTAAAAAACAAAGTTGGTGATAATTCCTTTAATAAAAATCCCAAAAATTGATCCACTGAGGTAATCCAAGGTTCAATCATGACGTCCAGAGTTGTCCACGCCGACTCGTCGAAATAAGAAAAAAAATAAACAGACGCCCGCCGACCCGTTCGCACCTGACAAATTAACAATTTGACATATGCCGGCAAAATGGAAACAGATAGGTGGAGCTAGCGGTGACATCACCGCTGGCTCCGCCTATCTGTTGACATTGTGCTGCCACATGTGAAATCGCTATTGCGAGTGACGGCAAAATTAAAACAAATGGGTGGAGTCGGCCATTTCATGACTGGCTCCACCCATTTGCTGTCATTCAATGACAGCCCACTGTCCTCAGGTCATTTGAAGACAGTGGGCGGTCATTGAATGACAACACATGGGTGGAGCCGGCCGTGACGTTCTCAAACAATTCATCCCCACACAGCTATCACCTTTTGTATCACTTTTCTCTCCCTTTTAGAGTGTAAACACCTAAGGACCCTCCTAACCATATTGTCTTGAATTGTATTATAACTGTAATGTCTTCCTCATATTGTAAAGCGCTGTGCAAATTTTTGGCGCTGCATAAATCCTGTACGATAACAATAATTTAGTGGAGAAAAAGAGCAGTCAACGTCCGCTGTCATACAGAGACCACCCTCAGGTAAGACAGAGAGTTGATGTGACCTCAGTTCTCTACGTGTAGTGGGAACACGAGAGCAACAGCTGTGTGTAGGGACGGGGATTGTTCATACTCATGTGATGAAGAAAGCCTATAGCATTTTGCAAACAGGATTACAGAGTGTTGCAGCTTTACAGTTTTTAGCTGAAATGCCAACAGACTAGATTAACATCTGCGTTCATTCATGAGTAGGAAAAAATAGAAGTGCTATGACACCTTCCTACTACCAAGGCTACAAACACCCCAAAGCACAATACTCTACCCATGTGCAGGATAAAATGAATATGGAAACAACTGGAGCGGTTTATAAATCTACACAAATGTGACAGGATCTGAGTAAGCGGACAGGCCATACAAACCCAAACAAAGGACAACAAGAAGACTTTGGACTGTACCGATGATCTAATTTGGCTAGGTGAAGAGCATACTTAGAGAGACTGTGAAAGCAGCTTTAAAGCAGATAAACTGCATGATATTTAATATGCTAAAGCACTGTACTCTGCATTGGAAGACTGTGCAATAGGGTGTCAATGCAGGACCACAACTGCAAGTTAGGGACTGCATACTGTCACTCTGTAACAGGCAGTACCTGAACAAGAACCATTATGGCAGGATCACCAGTTATTATTTTATCAATGAATGCATTTATAAAAAGACTGAAAATTACTTTTGCAATCAGATTAACACATTAAAGCTTATATAATAGTATAGCATTTGGGATTACATATAGAAAGAAAACAAGGGTGAACACTGTTTGTTTCCAGTTTGTGGTACTGGTTCCCAAACATGAGCAATAACAGCTAATCCTCCTGCTGCAGGCCAGGGAGATCATGGTGCAGCTTACCACTAGTGGCTGAAAGAATTTTCCGAATGCTAGGTGAAAGCAACATTATGCAACTTACTAACAGCATTATTCAGCTTACTAACAATCTCAACTATTCCTACATGTGTAGGGGCAATGTTGGCTTATATCCAACACAGAAGCCATTGCTCTCAGTTTAAAGTGAACCTATCATTAGGTATTTTTTCATAATAAGCACATGCATGCTATGTAATGTATACGTGGAGAACTTACTGATATAGAATACCTGCTTCCCCTGACAACACCTTCATCTGCTTTTTCCATCATAGAGACAGCACCATCTTTGCTCAGACATTGTCAAGGGCCAGCATCTACTTCCTAGAATGAGATGCCAGCTTATAGGCGACAGAATCATGTATATCCCGGGGCTTGTGCAATTTGTGGCTGTGCTCACAAGTGTCTGTCAGGTCAGGTTCACACCTGGGCGATCCGTGAACCGCGAGACAATTGCAATCAGCATGGCCACAGAGTCGCCCATCACAGATGATCACGCTATGGGTGCCATTGTTTTTTAATGGCACCCCAGTCGCGCTGGGCTGATCACGTGGTTTCCTGCTGCAATTCCGCTGGTGCAGCCGAATGACAGCTAAACCAGCCGCACGTCATGTATCGGAAAAAAAGGTACCTTTTTTCTGCGATTGCCGCACGGATGTTCCCTATTGAAATCAATGGGGTCACACGGCAATCACCACAGAACACCTATCGATCCGGTAAGGAGTGCAGCAAGATACATCTTCTTTGCATGGCAATCGCTGTCTGCAAATGTGCACGGCCGCGTGATCCCGGGTCGCACGTTCCGGATATCTCAGGTCTGCACCGGCCCTTACAGATCAGCTCCTGCTGCTGCTTTTCAACTTGTGACTTGCTACAAAGTTACAATGTTGCGGTGTGATCACAGGAAAACTAAGATAATGCTTCCTCCTGCCGGCAACAGATTGATTGCATCTCAGCCTGGAGTTCGAGAACAGCGTGAAGGCAGTGTGAAGGATGAGAGCACCACAAATCTTTAGTTGGTTCAGTAAAGATGTATTATTCTTAATAAAAGATCATTAGGTAAAGACAATGCATTTTGGGGACTCACACCTCCCCACTAGCATAAGCTGTGAGCCCCCCTGAAACGCCTTGACTTTACTTACCGATCTTTTATCAAGATTAGTAAACTTGGTCCAGTTATAGATTTGTTCCACTCTCATCCTTCACACTTTCTTCTGATTGTTCCAGGGACCCATATGGTATATGATAGAAGACTTGAGATCACACCAAATGATATTTAGCTGAGTCCAGCGCACCACCAACACCTATTTTGGCTTTTTAATGATGAAAGGTAGAGATTTTTTGCAGAATAATAGTTGGTATATACAACTGTATATTATGACATGCTACTGCTATATATTATGACAAGAATTCAATCATGTGGACTTGTAAAGTTACTGAAAGGTCTGGGGACATGGGGATCTCTCATTGTACTTAGTCATTAATACTGCAATGACAGAGTGCAAAGTGCAGTACCTATAGCAGCCAATTAGAATCCATCTTAAAGTGAAATGTGACTGGTTCTTAATGGTTGCTGTACTTAGCTGCTTGCAGCATTGATTTATTAAGCTCTTCTCACCATGGGCAGGCAGAACAGATACAGTGACCTTAGTGAAGCAAGAAAGGGAACCTGAACTAATATATAAAGGTAATCCCTTCTCCTTTTGCTAGTTGGCAAAGCATGCTGTTACCTTTTATGCAAAAATAGCTGTGGAGCCATAAGGCCAGAGGCTGCCTTATAGTTAATTACAATTAACCCTGTCAAAGGAGGTGCTGGCACGCTCTCAGCTCCCACCGAGTGATGGAAAGAAAGAAAATCATGGCTTTCTGTATAATAAAGATGCCTCTCAGCCACCCGGGTCAATATAAATTGAGTAGGATCCAGCAAGCTGCTTGTGCCTGCTGACTATCAGTCACTTGGACATGGCTGTTAACTCCAGGGGAAATTGAATCGCTTATCAAACATCTTTCAGGAGAACAGAAACCTGGCAGGCTGGCTCATTTCCCAAACAGCCATGTCTGGTCTGAAAGATGAGCTACCGCCAGTGACACGTGAATAGGGAAAGGCGCTACCAGTTACTTGCTAGCAAAAGTGTGGCAGTATTTTTTAAATGCCTATAACACAGTCCGCCATTCTGGACATAGTGGACCATTTAGTTCATGCCATCCTCAAATTAACTAAACATAGTGAGCACATACATGGGTGGTACTTATCTGCCCTATCCTAGTATTGAAGTGTTGTAGTCGGGAGGAGGATGGGCTGATTTTCAGTTGAGTTTGTTCACAATTTGTTATTATTTCTATATACTTGTCCCAGTATTGCTATTCACATAGATTAGGCCTATTGTTATCCCCTGCGCAGCAGCATTCAAAATGATAAAGGGAGGTGCAGAACTGGGGTCAATCTGGTGTCCTGCATTCACATGTGCTGAGAAAGAACACACTGACAGGAGAGCAGAGTGACCTGTCAGTTTGTTACTGCTCTATTACTGTCCAATTACAAGCTTGGTAATGGAAGGTGACCTATCTAATTTGCTTAAATGTGGCAGGAAAAAGTTAGGTCATCGGACTAGCTGTGCTGTGTGGTAGGGATATGTAAATCTCAGCACTGGATGGACACAAATACAAATCAGTTGGCAGGTAAAACAGCTCCCATATATGTATTTTATCTGAGAATTTAGCTGTTTAAGCTGGTTTCAGACAACAAAAGCTGAATTACAGCAAAGTCCCCTTTTCGGTCAAGCTGGCTTGACTGCTAGGCAATTTTGTACTGCTCATTTATTTTTGTTGCCCCAACCATGTTCCTTTTCTATTCTTCCTTTGCTAACTACAAACTGACTGAGCAGCTGCCGTTATTTCTTTCTACTCTTTTTGATGCACACACATAGCAGGTCTTTAGATGGCCTGTGCTAGAGGATTTCTTACAATTTGCTGTACCTAGGAGGATAGGGTGACCTACAGGTAAGTTTTCCCTTAATTTATTCATTGCTTTATATGTCCCAAGGGTGGTGCTTTCACAGAATAGAATAGGAACACAATTTACTGAGGCACCATGATGAGACAGACCTCTGAGTTAATAGAAATGATAAAAAAATCAAAATATACGCCTGTAACCTTTTTTTTTTTTGTCAGCTGATTGCTGTCTGGAATTAAAGCTGGCATTTTTGTTGAAGAGACTGCGAGTTTGTCTCTACATTGAGACTGGTTCCCTACAATATATATATATCCCCCTGCGCAGTATATATATATATATATAAACACATTACCCTTAACAAGTAAAAGAAATGGCAGTTTTTTAGATCCTACCAAAAAGTGAAGCAGCACATTGGTGTGTCGATACACTGAACTACACGCTCCCCAGCACTCAGCATCCCTGACCATAAACTATCTGAGCTCCCAGCTTGGTATATATACATAGCATAAATTAAAAGAAAATGATGGCCTAACCTTTTTTGGCCTTAGTTCTCTTTGGGGTCAGGAAAACATATACCGATGGCCTCCTGTGACCCAAAACTCAGTATATAACGGGCTATTGCCTGCTATATGCTGTGAGTGGAGGGCCGCGCTGCAGTTGGGACAAATCCCGACAATACTGTCAAAATCCACCCCGCTGGCTGATTGACAGCTGGTTCTACCTCTCTAGAGTCTGAGCCAGCTGTGCCCGCCTCCTCCCCCATCTGTTTTCCCACTCAGCGTTAGAGAAACGGAGAGGGGGCGAATCCCAGCAGGGAGCAGTGACTGACAGTCACCGCTCTCTGCAGGGAGATGATTGGGAAGTCAGCGATTGGTGGTTTGTGTTCCCTGACTTCCCGATCAATAGAGCCGACCTGTGACAGCTTCAGTGTCACAGGTCGGCTTGAAATATGGGGAATTAGTTTTTGTCACTCACCCTATAATTCTCCTTTAAAAACAGGTTTCCCATGAGGTAGCAGCTTCCTCCTTAATAGGTACAGCAACACACCAGAAAAAGGTTACCAGGATTTCTAAATGAAATTTGAGGCACACTTTACTGACCACTCCCACTTTGAACCACACCCCCAAAATCATAACCTAATTATACCACACCCTTAAATAATTGGTCACATACTTCTGGAGGAAGAGGCAGTCATTCAAGGTATAAAGACAAAATAAGCAGACTTCAAATAAGAGGCAGCAAGATAAACATACTTTGGTGGGAGAAACACCTTGAAGGTATCAAGTAGAAAAATGGGGGGCAGGTAACGTGCCATCGGCTGCCAAACACATGGGGGCATGGCCAATAAGGTGAGTGTGGCTATGCAGTTTATAGCTTGTAGTGTGGGAGTAAAAAAATCGCCAGCATTGGTGTCATTGGCAGTAAAAAGCGCTGCTTTAAGTGGAGGAGAAACTGAAGTTTTGTCATATATACTGATGCTTTCTAGCATATCTAATGTGCCCTTAGGGAAAATGGAACTTTAGCTGTTTGATTCTGATATTCTGCCAAGACAAATAACTAATTCATTTAAAGCATGTGGGTGCCAGTGCCAAAATATTCTCATGTCATGAGATGTTCAGCAAATTGAGTCTGCCAGTGTCCCCTTAAACATACAGCAAATGTCTACTTCATTTAGGGTACATAATGATGTTTGCCAGTACGTTTGCATATTGACAGTATTCCAGCAAAATCCACTAGTGTCCCATTACACCAGATCAGTTTAAGTGCATTTGATCATCATTTATAAATATCATTGATAGCGCATCTCCACAAACACAGGGTAGATGTGTATGTGTTCCCCAGACATAAGGCTTAAGCAAGTCCCATCTTACCACATCCCTAAATGTTGCTGTGTATGACAGACCAGCTTTTAACTGTACTGTGTTAAGTTGCATTGTGCAGACCCCAAACCCAAAATGGCAGCTCTGAAGCCATACAGACAATTATCGCTCCAGTGGCGCCATTTTGTTCTGTACAGTGAGACTAATTGTTTGTCGTCTCCGTAGTACAATGTATACACTACACTGCTGGATGTCCTGGGACAATGATGGGGACATTGTTTCCTGTGGGAAGACCCTTCAAAACAGGGGCTGTATCTGGGAAACGGGAACGAATGGTAACCATACATCAGAAGCCCCAACTCGCTCAAGGCAGCTGAAGGCCCCCAATGTGTGTTTATACCAAATTAAAATAGAAACAAAATGGAAGCTAATCAAGATGAATTTAGAACTAGCCAAAGTAAGTGCACATAGGTACACTGAACAATACAAAAATGCTCTCTTTTATATCACATATTCTAGCAGTTTGCAGATAGATAGATATGAAACCCTTTGGAAAAATTGACTTTACCTTAAGAAGCTGCCAGGCTGCTTCAGTACTGTCAGAAAAACCTATCCAAGTGTTGCTTGGACATTAAGTATTTGCTATGGGGTATGCATTGGGTATGCCGCTGGGGAAGTCAGAAATGAGAAGGATTTGGGGGTCATTGTAGACCACAAACTGAAAGGTAGTTTGCAGCGCCAGGCTGCTGTAAACAAAGCTAGCAGGGTCTTGTCCTGTATTAAAAAGGGGATGTATTGCAGGGACAAGTCTATAATTTTGCCACTTTATAGATCATTGGTTCGACCTCATCTGGAGTACGCGGTCCAGTTCTGGTCACCAGTACTAAGAAAAGATGTCCTTGAGTTGGAAAAAGTCCAGCGGAGGGCAACCAAACTAATTAGGGGTATGGAGGACCAGAGCTACGAGACAAGGCTACTAAATTTAAACATGTTCACATTGGAGGTGAGGAGATTAAGGGGGATATGATTTCCATGTACAAAATGTTCAATGGTGGTAGCAACATTAGAGATAAACTGTTTAAAATTAACTCCGTTACAAAAACTAGAGGCCATCACCTAAAATTAGTGGAAAAAAAATTCCAGCACAAGGGGCGAAGGGGGTTCTTCACAGTAAGATCAGTTAGGGTCTGGAACTCACTGCCACAGGCGGTGATTTCAGCAAATAATGTGGAATTGTTCAAGAAACTTTTGGACGATTTCCTAAGGGACCGTAATATACAGGGGTACGGGTACTCCTAGAATGAGATCCTAATAGGTTGGACTTGATGGACTAATGTCTTTATTCAACCTCAAATACTATGTAATTGAAAGCGCTCACTGGCTATAGCTCGACTACTTACACAAAACAGGGACCACCTGCAGTGCGTACCGAGGAAGTAACTTAAAGCAATATACAAGAAGCACCAAGCCAAAGGTAATGAGTCCAAGCTTTTTTATTAATTCTTTGACATCATATTATCAGCCGTGTTTCAGGGTCACAAGCTCACTTTTCATCAGGAATTGAAGATGTAAAAAAGACGTACAGGTACTCTTTAGCAAACCTGTATTCAGAAGTATATTATTGATCCAAATCACTCGGAGGTTTTGTCAATGTTAGTGGCAGTGTGCTACACAATATTGCTTTGAGTTGCTTCAGTACCATGACATCATTCTTCATTTCCTGGTTAGCTGGAAACATTTTTCTTCTAGGAGATGTGATGTCAACAATAGAGCTTACAACCTCTATACAGCACATGTTCTATTATATGGAATAGCATAACTAATAGCAAGGGCCACTTACAGTTCACTACATCTTTCTGATGGAGACTGGCCAGAGAAGGATCATGTTAATGCAGATGGACAGTCTTTACATGTATTGCAATGTACACAAGAATCCCTGTCTTTGTTACAAACGATGCTAGCAATGTGGTACATTACTTTAGAGGCAGCCAGACAATTATCACTTTCAAACGAAGGTCAGCAAATGCCAAATGCATGTTTTCTTTTAAGTGAAAATATTAAAGCTGAACTCTGGGGTCAGGTCCTACCCACGCTCCCTTTTGCCCATTCCAGCACCAAATGAAGCGGGGTGCTCCAATTTGGGCTGAAGGGGCAAATGGGAGGATATTATTTTTGATCTGGTAATGCCACAGGTCCTCCTCATCCTGTCTTTACCTCCGGTGGGGGGCAGATGCTAAATGTTGCAGCATTCCTGGGAGCTCAGGCAGGGGGTGGAGCCTTGATGTCCTGAGACCACAGGTAGTAGGTTGAATGAAGCTGTGCCTCATTAAACCTGGTAAAGGAGTGGCAGAGTGGCACTGGATTGAGGAGCAGTGAGTCTGCAGGTGGATCCAGGACCAAAGCTTTTTTTCTTTCGGAAGGGGGATACATTTGTCTTTATTTTGCCCAAGCTAAAATCTTGTTTTACTGGTTTCAAGTGGTCACAATACCATTATAAATAATGCCAAACTCCTATTTACTGTATTATAAATTTAACCCACAGAGTATAAGAAAAATGACCCTGGCAATACAGATCTTTAATGTCATTTACTTAATGAAAGGGCTAAAAGGAAGGGTACTAAAAGCACACCTATCCTTTCATAGACCACAGATGCTTTGCAAGTGTTAGCACACTGGAGATGGACAGGATTCCTACCGTTGATGCCTATTGAGGTTAGAGAGTTTTGTAATGATACAGACAAACAGTCTAACCAGGCCAGAGTGCTTAATGACAGATTTATCTGTCAGCACCATCTGCTCTTACCTGGCACATTCTCTAAGTAAGCCTCTATTATAACACATTAAAATGCCACAGTGACAATCCTGAATTGTCGTCTGTAACCTGAGGCTTTCTCGGCGGTCAATTTGTGATTGTGGCATTTTAATTCGCTATTATAAAGGGCACATCTTAATCCTGGTGTCATCTGATGTGCTGGTCAATCTTTTTGCTGGACTGTTGCACCTGCAAGAGAACACTACCAACTTTATATTTGGAGGGTGTTGACCTCTTTAAAAAGTTGCTTAAAGCAACAGGTTGATAAATAAATGCCACTCCATTCACTCTTGGGAGTAAGCAGAAGAAGCCCTATGTAAGCTCCAATTTTACTTGGTTAGAGCTTACACACGGCCAATGATTCTCCCCCTGCCTCTACATGAAAAGCTTGTGGCCTAGTGACTGGCTGCTCATGCACCCAGCACTGGTTAATGAAATAAAGGAGAAATGTGATCCCTATACCCAGAATTACTGGACACTTCTCTTCACGTGACTGAGTGGCAAGAGAGGTAAAGGAATATGATTGGGGAAGGGGGGGGGGGGGTGTCAGGCATATATGTAAACCTGTTGCTTTGCTTTGTATTGGCAAAGTACAGGTGCATTTTGAAAGCAAGGCATGTCATATAGTTCCAGAGCCTTGGTTCGGTATGCACTAAGAAGTTACACTAGTGGATGTACATTTTACCTTTAAAGCTATTGAAGTCTGTAACCAACAGGCTTTTTATTGCCGATAAAAAGCATACAAAAGAAAGGCTCTACTTGCTGGCTGGTTAAAACGCTACATATCATTCAGCCACCTATGAAGTTTGGGATATGTGAATTAAAGGTCCCGATGCTTTTAGGTATTTAGAGAGTATGTAAACCCTCTTATTTGTTTTTTTTTCCGGTCATTTAAATGTACCATGAAAGTGTTTTGTTATATCTGTTATAAGTGCAACAAAATACCTGTTGATCCTGCCAGAAAGCTTGTGAGCGGATAGATTCATGTGCTGTTATCAGTTCCATTGTTCTCAGCTACCCATGAGGATTACAGAATCACACCCCTCTGTGTTATGGAGAAGAAGAGCGCCACAATATTTAGAACTATCCTGAGATGTGAGAATAATAAGTGATGTGAACTTCCTGTTGTGTCTACAGGACAAGAAATGAAGCCTGCTACTGTTGCTCTTTTCCACCTACAATGCTAGGGGTGAATGGTGAGCATTCCTCCTGTTTGGAGAGGGAACCACACTTAACTGATTTTCTCACAAGTTAGAAGCCTAGATAAACAAACTTGGACACCTATGGTGATATATTCCCAAATGTACCCTTGTGGGTATTGTTCTATCACATTCTTACACCTACAGCAACATCACCCTGACAAGACTACATTTCCACTCTTGAGGTTTGCAGATCCCAGTGCGATAGGCAATTTATGGGTGGCAATTTATGAAGCAATTTCCTGTTTCTCTTTATTCCTGTTGTTTTCAATAAAGGGCTCAGCCATGGGTCCAGCATCATGAACGATAAAAGTCTTATCTTTAACAGATTTCCTACAACTGAAATTTCCCATTAACCAACTACTTTATATTCTGCTTTATAAACTACAAATAATTGATGACATCTTCTTGATCTCTGAATTTGTTATCAAAACCTTAAGAAACAGAGTAATTTTGCTCTAAACATAACAGTTCTCTCCAATATTACCTACAAACTGTTCCTGCTTCCATCATTCAGTCATACCAATTATGAGTTTCTGCAATGACCATATAATAAAGGTTTTAGTTCACACAAGGTAACAAGGAAGAGAGTTCAAAGCAAAGAGGAGACATAAAGCAGTAAGCATCATTAAAGGCACACCACTTAACTTAATTAAAGTGAATATTAAGCTAAAACATTTTTTCAGTTAAAATCGTTATTGTATATATTGTGAGGCATTGGCTGGCAGGATGGTGGACGGTGAAAAATTTGTCACTTAGGTTTCTCGTTGTAAGGGGCTCCAGGCTTTTTTCAAATTATAAGAAGTTCTGTTCTGGGTCCTGGAGCCCGGGGGTTTTGTAGAGCTTTGGGTTGGATAAAGCCTCCATTCCTAGGGCCACATCTTATCTGGTAGCCAGACCTCAGCTGTGTATGGGCCTTTACATAGTATGTGTGAGCTGACAGATGCTCAGGGCTCTCTCTGCTGCTGATGAAAAGGTTGAGTGTTGGCAGAACACTAAAAAGGTATATGTGTTTTGCTTTATGCTATAGACTTGCCGTACAAAGCCCTCCTGCTCTGTTTGGTTGTTGCCTTGCTGAATAAGACTCCATTCACACACAGCAATATGAAACCGCACAAACTTTAACATACACGCAGATTCCGCACGTTTGCAACTATTACTATATCCCGAACATGCAGAATCCGCCATAAAATTGTACTATTTTGCGGGGCACTTGGTTTCCTACCGCGTGGCCGCCACAGAAGTCTGAATAATGCACATAAATGTGCATTGTTTTTCATGTTTAGAGCGGTTTCGCGCGTATTCGTGCACACAACCGCTCCTGTGTGAATGGAGCCTTAGGGTGCAGGGCAAGCCTGCTTGGATTGTTCCTGGGTGTCCCTGTCTTGTGCATGGTTTACCGCTGCCAAAACCAGTTGAGCTTTGGACTCATCTTTCTGTGATCCTGCCATAGTGTGATCCTTCCTGTCCGAGGGCGACAACAATTCATCATACTGTATCTATGGAGGAGATGTATTGTTATTCTAGGCTACAACCCTTTGGACCACAAACACCACCCCGTTTCCTCATCACCATTACATAGTGGCCCAAAGACATCTGGGAAAGCTGGTGAACTGTTTAAGATTTCAGTTCAGTGAACAGAATGTTACAAGGACACCGGAATCCCGGCCGCTTCTAAACTTTGGTAAGCTGCAAACCATTATATATTGCTTTGGGGTTTAGATATTCTTTATTATAACCTATAACACATCCCCTTTGTAGTAGAATAGGTAAGATTCCAAAGACAGACAACGGTGATATACTGGATAGTTCTCAATGCAGGAATCTAAAAAAAAAAATATTTAGATATTTATTTTTGTGGGTGCTTTTCCTCCTCGGCGACATTTCAGAAAGTAGGATGAACAAAAGGCTGAACATTAAATTACTCATGGATTCAGCGCAAACAATCATTTATTTTGAAATAGTAAGCAAACACCCTTCTGTCAAACTATCAGGCATTGTGATGTTTATAATGAAATATCCATGCAGTGATAAAATCCTGTCATAGATCCCACTCCAAGTTGACAGATGATCGTCAAGCCATTTCAACACATCCCTTGTCACACCTTTACTAATTAAGATGGCAAATCCTGAATTCATCACAATAAGCATTGTGCCGACGAACGTCTGTCAAAAATGATCTGTCTCAGAGAAACTAAAAGTGCCTGTAAACATTTAAATGCCGATTGTGCAATTACGACAGGACCCGGACAGTGCAAATACTCTTAAGATCCCCCAAGTCTGGATGTTTTCAGAAAATAAGCTTGCTCCCCTGTGACACTAAGAAGTTAGAAGTATAGCAGAGTATAGGGCGTATTTACTGAAGGGGTAGATGCTGTTTAATTAGCAAACTGAACAATATTAAATAGGATAAATCAGTGACTCATTAGTTCACCTTTAAGAGATACCGGCCCATGCTCACAAGATGTCCTGGTAGTGGGGGACAGAAACGGCCTACTGGTCTGGCATCTGCATTTTAACATTTATTATGTTATGCATTGGAGTCAGTAAAGCATTGAAAGCGTGATCAGACGATCACAGGTGCAATGCTCTGGCTCCTGCAGATTCTCCGGCCTGTCCCTGTGCAGACGTTAAGTAAGAGGGATGGGAGGAAGAATGACTAGGCTACAGGTATTGTGATGTCTCTGCACATGTATTCCATTGTGAACGATGAGTCCCTCTGCCGCGGTGGCTGATGGGACTTGTGGTTTCTCCATTCACAGATTCCGTCAAAGAATCTGTGAATGGATGATGCGGCTGTGTGGGCGAAGCCATGTACAGCCATGACACTTTTCAAGCCTGTAGGGAACGGAGCCCCACAATTCAAGTAAGTGAGCAGGAGGGAGTTGGGGGGAGTGCTGATGTGGCCATGTTTCATGTTACTCCGTAAATATGGGTGTAACATGAAACATGGTCAAAAAGGAAACGTTTGCCTTTAACATTGCTTGAGATTTCAGTTCTGTGCACAGGTCTTAAGATGTCTGGCAAGATCAACAGGTATTTTTCTGCACTAGAAAAGAAAGTAGAAAATCTACTCAAAAAGAAAACAAATGCAGTCACCACATCTAAGGACTAATAAGCTGCAAAAGATTACATTTTTGTTCTAGGATTTAGAACAAAAATAATCCAATCACACAAATGTCATAAGCTTAATGAATTACAAAAACTGATTTTATTTATTACAAAATCTGCAGCTTTCATTAAATTAACACCTGGCTAACTTACTATTAATGCCCAGACACTTTCTGTTATGGGTTGACAACTGTCTCCCAAATATGCTTCTGCATTGTCACCCTGACTGAGTCTACTACTGCTATACCAACACACATTATGCAAGCATATTCCACTGTTGTCACCTATAGGAGGAGGTCAGCAGCACTGAGATAAAAAAAAAAAAAAGAGGTGAAAATTGTATTTAATGAAGAAAAAAATGGCAATAGGTTATGATACACAGTGTTTTAGGAAAGATAAATGTTATCCAGGGTTTGGAGCTAATTTATATAGTAATACCTTACTGGTTGAATTATTCCATTAGGGAATCTACTAGGACTGGGTAGGCAAATCTCATCATGCATCTGCCTCTGGTAGCTATGGCTATGCTGTAGAGTCTTGCAATGCTTTATGGGTTTTGTAGTTGCACCACAGCTGGAGGGACAAAGTTTGCCTACCCCTGCACTAGGGCTTTGGACCTTATCACCAGCTATTACTGCTAGACAAGGGTAAGAATGTGTGGGTTTGCTGGCAAGAATTTGTGGGTTCTTCTGCTTAACAAACTAAATCCATCAGCACAGAGAATAAACAAAACATAAATAATGCAAACCAGAATTTTTAGTCATTAAAAAAATCAATTTTCAATAATTCTAAATGGTTTGAGGCCAATGGTAATAAACATTCCAACATTAATAAATCAGCAATGTATTTATTTAACAAAGCAGTGCGAGTTCCTGAGATTGACCTGAAATTGGCTTCTGGCAGTCCATATACAGTAAACATAGAGAGGAAGGCAGAGATCAATCACAAGGAGCCAAATCAAGTGGTTTGCAGTGCAAAAACCATGATGATAGGAGGACAGATCTGACTGACAAAAAGATGAGCACATCAGTCTCTTGGTTTTTTTTTTCATTCACTGTCCAGTAACAGGGTGGGGTAGGAGCGGACTTGTAAGGCAAAATGGAACTTCAGCAGGGAAGAATCAGGTCCTCTCCCTTGCCAGGCAGGACTGTGCTGTGTGGTACAGATGTACACATTTCAGAATGGGATAGGCAGAAACAAAAAACATTTGCAACCAAGTTCCTTTTTTCTATATATACACAGTGAAGGGAATTTATTAACACTGGAGTGGACAAAATCTAGAGCAGCTGTGCATGGCAACCAATCAGCATCTCTCTTTAATTTTCAAATCTCAACTGAACAAACTGAAGAGAGAAGCTGATTGGTTACTAAGCACAGCTGCTCCAGATTTGCAAATGACCAATCAGCTTCTCTTTTGAGTTTGTTCAGTGAGGATTTGAAACTGAAAGTATGATCTGATCGGTTGCCATGCACATATGTGTGTGTGTGTGTATGTGTGTGCAAGTGTGTATATTCATACATACACACACATATGCATGGCAACCGATCAGCTCCTACCTTTTGATTTTCAAATCTTAACTGAGCAAACTCAAGAGAGAAGCTGATTGGTTACCAAGCACAGCTGATAAGTAGCTTTATTTTAGTCATGTGACCCGGATATATAATATGAATAATTCATTAGTTTTCATTGTTATAATAATGGAACAAATAATGGGCAAATGGTCCCAGAACTCACTCCCCCATCTATCTGTACACTATACAAAACTAAAACAAAGAACTCCAGGCTGAAGTTCTACTTTTACATTTTATTACTATTATGTACATGCAGCTTTAAGAAAATGTCATTTTACATCCAAAACTTCCAAAAAACCTGAAGATCAGATAGCTTTAGTTGAATGATAAGCTGTTGCTTGGCTAGCGAAGTGAAACAATGCTGCCTTGTGATGCCTGTATCATAGGAGATGATAAAAGGAGCCGCACAGGCACGCAGTGTCATTTCTCTTTGCGAGTTGAGAAGGTTCAGATGCTATTGCATTGGGTTCAGTTTGAGATGAAACAACTATTGCTTGTTCTTATACTTTTTCTTGTCTGCATTGGCTCCACAGAGGCCAAACAGGCATACATAGATGAAAGCTCTATTACACCACCAGTAGAGCTTTCCCAGGGACTGTACTTAATACCATCAGAGACAGTCCCATAAAAATCCACTCTAATATTCTGTCCATTCTTAGAAGCAGGCCAGCTCCTTTGCTGAGAGTGGTGGCAAGAAGACATCAGAGGAGATGAAACGGCAAAAGACGTATGTAATGGCGGATTATGAAGGCATGGATTCCTCAGAACACCTTGGGGGTGATTTACTAACCTAAACACACGCACGCACCAGGTGCGTGTGATTTTTACACAGCAAAGCGTATTTATCAACCAAAAAGTCTCTATAAGCATGTTTCCACTAATGCCATATATGGAAAAATTATGCACATGATGCATATATAATGCTGCTTCACAGTTTAGACAAAAATGGTTAGCTCATGCATTTACATTCCTGCATTCATCAACGCAAGCAACACAATGTAGAGCTAATTTACACCACATTACCTTGCAATTAATTGCAGGGCTTTGCACAACACACCTGCTGGGTGTGTACACACTACAAAGGTGTTTAGATTCCACCCATAGATCATGCTGGGAGGGAACACACTACAGAGGTGTATACACGTTCGTGGTGTGTTTATAAGGTTAGTAAATCAACCCCCTTGAGTCACCAGCAGAGCTTCCTAAGCCACGATGCTCAAGACCAATGCCATTCAGTGAATGGAACAAAAGAATCCGGCCTCAGGGCCACTGGATCTTGCTCCCTCTACTGCTGATGACACAGCTTCAGAGGCCAAAGCTGTGATACCAGACGATGGAGTGAAGATTCCTCAAAGCAACAGGAGGAACTATTCCATCAACTAGAATCAAAACCATCAGATTATATTAAGAAGAAGTACGCAGCTTGGAAGAACAGAATCCGCTCTCACCAACCGACCGATCCTCCACCCCAAGAGACTGAGCAGACATCTTAGGAGTAGAATGTGGATGGGGAATATGTGACACCTGTTAAGGGTGTACACGATTCCACCACAATTGTTGGGAGGATCGCACCATAAACCAAGCCAACAAAAATCCTCCATACACCATCTATATCATCGGATGTATTGTAGCAGCTGGGGTGATATTCCCTATCATCATCTTTTGCATCAAGAATGGAGGGTTGGAAGAATAACATTATCATTAGGTCACAAAAATGAGTGACTTTGCCCCTGTAGGCTTCATGCACACTCTGCACTTGTGTTTTTGTCTTCTATATGTAGAGGGCAATCAGGTTAGATGCCGTGTTTATGGTTCTAGATGCTTTTTAATATGCACATTAAATGCATTCTTATGCTTTTTGAAGCGTTTAGATGCATCTGGTACCAAATCCTACCATCAAAAAGTGTTCACATGCATTTACATACGTGTTCATGCGTTTACAAGTTCAAATCAATTCCTAGATGCACCTGACTTATATTTATGAAAACGCAGATAAACTGATTGCAGATAAAAGCATCCAGAGACAAGGTGTGAATGAAGCCTTACACAGACATGTATGAAGTATGACACTTTATATATGAACACTGTGGCAGACCAATGCTCTAACACTGTATCAAGGTGCAGACTGAGCAAAGAAAGAGTCTCTGAGCAGGTACAAGACTGTCTGTTGTGGGTCACCCCACAAAATGCAATCGGTCTGGCCAGCCAGGGCTCTTCCCTCTTCAGGAGACAGTCATGCTGCAGTTGTAGACACAAGGAAAGATTTCGGACCGTCAGCCCTCAAAGACAGGCACTCTGACCAGACCAACATCTAACAGAAAGTGAACGGGTCACTGACCTGCTCAGAAAGAGACAGTACTTGGACTGGCAGAGCCAATACAACCCAATCTGGGCAACACAATAGCCACGAGGCTAAATTTATGCTGTATATAAAATGCAGAGATCCCTTGCTAGGGAAAACATTTTGTTAAAAAGAAAAATTCTTGTTGATAAATAAATATGGGCAGAAGCCCTTAAATGAACATTTCGGAGTGGACTGTGTTCTTGAACACTTTACATTTGAAGTTAAAACCCCACAACATGTGTAGATATGACTATGAAGGAATGTAATTTTAATTTAGGTTAGAGGCTCCTTTATGTATGGACTTATATGAATTTCCCCCTTATAAACAGACATACATAACTTGCACTATGGAAGAATGTAATTATGTTCTGGCTCTGATAAATTCTAGATTAGTTTAAAGGGAACATGTATTTTGTGTTATACCTCCGTTTTGGACAGATGAAGGGGTCAGAGGTTTTAAGTCAGGATTGTATTGTTACAGATTTTCTTCCTGCCTGAAGAAACCATTGTTACCAGAATAGAAAGAGAGGCAACATATTTCTTATGGAGACCTAGGTAGCAGTAAAACCCAACAGGGGTTCTATTGTAATCCTCCCCCCTCTATCCCAAACTAAAAAAAAATATGTCTCGGATAGTTTACACTGACTTCCTGTTCAGTACGACACCTGTCAAATAGGAAAAATCCTGATAAGACTGAGAGCACAGTTTGCCTGGAATGCAGCTTTGATGAGTAGTAGAGATGTACATAAGAAGCAAATGGCTCATATTAGGGACTGTGTGCATATGCAAGGCTGGTTTCCATCATTGGACCCTGTAGGCATACAACCTCTGGCAATCATAGAAACCCTGTTATGCTAGGATCACCCAGTTTATTGTTTTACTGGTCGGCTTAGCATACTGTCACCCTGTTGTAAATGAGCTCATATGAAACAGCTGTATTTCTACTGATGGTGGGATGATGAATGTGCAGTTGATAACTGTATAGGAAAAAGCTGCTTCTCCCTCCTATAAGCACCAGACTGCTGTGGTTGTATCAGAACCGATACTCTGTATACAAAATCAATGGAGATGCAAAAGACACGTAAAGTAGTGCAAAAGGAGCTTACAAGCAGCACTAAAGTAACTCAGAAGCATCTCAAGTACAAACGTAATGAATCTGATAACATGCTGCCTTACCCCTCTACATAACCACTCAGGATATATTTTTCTATAATATTAAAACACAACATCCTAATGGAATCTCCAAAAATGAATGCATTGCAGAGAGAAGAAATGGGAGGTTCAGCCCAGAGCAATATACTGAGTACAACCAGGGCAGGAAATGAAGGGAATCTACTAAACAGGGACATAGACATAACAAGGTAAGTTAAAGTTAAAGGCTCAGTGTCACAGGCACAATTACAAAGCATTTATTTTCAATCGGACCCCAACAAATTACTAGATAGCACATTAGCTGCAAAGCGCTGTAGTGAACCACAACGTGTAATGTGCACTATGGTCCTGACCAGCAAAGAATAAATGCAGCATGCACTAAATCATGAGTTGAGGATCATTTTAGCCCAATCATTTTAAATGGGCTGCCAAATGCAACGCATCTCAATGCATAAATATGCAAGCATTGTGACATATTTGTTGTAATGAGAACATAATCTAATCTAATGGATGGAAGAGTCAGAGAGAAGGGAAGGAAATACTCTGACAGCATTTATTATTTGTAATTAATTGATTTGATGTCATCTTTTTCTGTAATCAGGGATAGTGCTTTATTAATCTGAGTGGCCTTTTAAGCTAAGATGTATCTCTATCACAAAAGGTATTATAAAAACATAATTTCTATCAATTTACATTTAGCATTCAAATGCAGTGTGATTTCTCTGTGTGTATTTAGAGAAGGATTAGATGTGACCGCAATAAAATAGATACAAATGTAAAAATAAAGTAAAAGATAAGATAGATAGCAATTTTAAAAAGTAAAAAAAAAAACCTCAATAGAAATTAAAAAAATTAAAACCAACCATGTTGCCCATTGCCATCTGTATGCGAATAAAGCAGCGCTCACTAACACACACAATGTGCATTAAAGGGTAAGTTTATTTTCCCAAGTAATTTGAGAAAATGGAATTACCAGCTCAAATCTGGCCCCCTTCTCCCCCCCCGCTATACTTACCTTTTGGTGAAGAGTTCTTCCTCTCCGCTAGTATGGGTGTGCTATCTGTAACCTGAACTACTTTGGTTAAGATTATTCTTTGTATCATGGCAAGTATACTGTCATGGGGGACAAGGAGACTGGGCTCCCGCTTTAGTCCCTGGACGAAATTTTTAAATTTCCATGAGAGAGAGAGAGAGAGAGAGAGAGAGAGAGAGAGAAGGACCCTGCTTAGTGCAGTGGCTTTCCCTGGGGGTGGAATCTAAGGGGTACCTGGTGTACTGCCAGGGACCCCCTCATGGGAGTTGGGCTGGCTACCCCCAGGTCCCTCAAAAGTTACTCACAGGTGCAAAGAAAGTTAGGTGCCTGGTACAAGGAACTGGTGCATGAGAGAGGCACAAGGCTGTCAAAATCTGCGGTGAGGACTGTGCTATGTGTGACCACTTTCCCTGAGAGTGGAATCTAAGAGGTAGCTGGTATTCTGCCAGGGACCCCCTCACGAAAGTATCCTCTGGAATTCTTTACCCCAACCTGTCCGACTATTATCTCCCACTCTGACTGCCTTTAGGCAATCCCTTAAGACTCATCTCTTCAGGGAAGCCTATCCCGCCTCAAACTAACCACTCAACCATCACGTTCTCAAACAATTCATCCCCTCACAGCTACCTTCTCATGTATCACTTGCCCCTCCCTTTTAGATTGTAAGTCCTCACGGGCAGGGCCCCCGTTACCATCTTGCCTTGAATTGTATTGGGATTGTAATGTCTTCATTATATTGTAAAGCGTTGGCACTATATAAATCCTGTATTATAATAATAATAATAATAATAATAATACAAAAGTATGGGCTTAGCTGCTGGATACCCCCATGCCACTCAACATGTACTTGCAGAAGCAGAGGTTCTGACTGTGGATACACTGGAGATTGCAAGCACAGCAAAGGTGTAGACTGTAAATGCAGCAGAGATCAGAGGTGCAGCAGAAGTTAAGGCTGTGGGTACTATGGAGGCTAAGAGTGCTACAGAGATGCCATGGAGACTGTGGATACAGCTTAGGTGCAGTAGGAACTACGCGAGCAGTGGAGATGCAGCAGGTACTGTAGGTGTAGCTAAAGCGCAGTAGAGGCTGTGTGTGCAGGGGAGATATAGCAAAGGTCGTGGGTGGTGCAGAGGGGGCTGAAAGCAGCAGCAGAGACTGAGGCTGTAGCTGCTGCACAGGCTGTGGGAGCAGTGTTAGCGAGGATGCAGGTGCAGCAGAGGTGCAGTAGAGTCAGCGGATGCAGCTGAGAAGAAGTAGAGAGGAGTAGGTGAAGTGGACAAAGAAGACACTGTGGCTGCGAGGGTGTAGTAGGGCCTGTGGAAGTAGCAGAGGTGCAGCGGAGATGCTACAGGAGATACCACAGAAGCTGCGGGGGCTGAGGGCTGAACTGTGGGTGGTGTGGCTTCAGAAGCACAGAAGAGCAATTAGACTGTGTGCTGGAGCAATGACAGTGTTTTCCACTCAGGATTAATTATAAACAGAATATATAATATTTATACTTCTTTTGTTCTTATTTATATAATAACTTAACAAAGGATAAACTGTCAGATTATTCCAAAACGTTATTCCCTTCTCTCTATATCTTTTCAAAACAAAAATAAAAATACATATTGGAGTTGTAGCTTAAAACGTCATTACTCTCATTCACATGTAGCTTTAAAATAAATAAATAAATACATGTTAACTAAAGCCAACGCCTAAAGCGGAACTCTGTGCACATAGGATAACATTCACTTGTATAGCAATAAGCTTACACTCACACAACAAATCATTTATTGGACATCAGCGAACCCCAATCTCTTGTAAACTATCTTCACAGTGGCTGCTGACTGCCATTTCCTGTTGGGAAGACCAGTCACCTCAGCCTGCTGTCTATGTGTCGGGTGAGCGGTCCACTCACTGCCCACCCAGTAATTCTACTAATTCTAATTAGGCACCTCTGACATGGTGACGAAAGCAAGAAGATTTTATCTGATTACAGTTTAGGACATAAATACCTTGCAAAAATGTGTGATGTAATCTGCCCCATTTGGAAAAAGCACCAATGACTGGCCACCCGGAGGGGGTATCATGGAGGCAGATCCGCTCACTGTGTTGTGCTGCTATGCAAGATCATGTAATGGAAACTGTAGTGACTGAAAAGTTACAATGGGTGGATTAAACCAGTAGTTTGAGACTCCCGGGTCCTACCACTACAGCATGCAGCAACTTAACGTAGTATTAAACTTTTTTCAGTAAAGAATAAAGATCAAACAAATATACACTGCCCAGCAAAGCACTTCTTCAAATCTTTGCCAAAGCAATTACAGTCATTGAGGCAAAATTATCAAAACTGGAGCAGACAAAATCTGGAGCATGGCATCCTATTAGCACCTCTCTTTCATTTTAAAAGCTGAACATAGTCTCTTAGTTCTGCTTCCCTGAACTTGCGGCCCAGTCCACGATCACAAGGTAAAGCACAGTCTCCAGCAGCTATCCTACTACTAGATTGGAGAAGTGAAGACGGAAGAGCAGGGAGCAACGGCTTGCCTTGCTGTTTGTGGAGACGGACATAGCCTATTAGCACACACAAGAGTGGTTCCAAAGCACCCAGCAAGTGAAAGCAGACACTCTTAAACAGATAAAAGGACAAGTGCTTAGTGGACCAGCTGATTCTACAGAAAACTAAAGCTTTTAAACATCAAATAGCAGCATCCATTGTAACTGAATTAACTCAGACAGTGGTCTATGTATTATAGTTGGTGGCAAAGTGCTTTATAGAGACATCAATAAAATCCTATCAGAGAACCTAACCCTTCAACAACTGAGGTTCACTGCAAAATAATCCTCCTCTCTGAAATAAAGCTAGAACCTACCAGAGCCAACAAAGAAAAGATAAAGCATTGGCAATAGTGGCTTCATCTCCAAGTTAGACCAATGCAATCACATCTAAATCTTTTCAACTCCTGCATTGAAATGATACTGCCTACTGGAGCTGATCCTTTGATTTGTGAATTTGCAGGGTGGTGCTGTGGGGGTCTAAGGCCAGGTTTTGTGGGCAGTGACAGGGGATCACTTCATCCCAGTAAATCCACTAGACTGGTCACACTCTCCTCCGCAAGCACAAGCATGATTTGTTTTTCAAGTCCTTAAAATGTATTTCCACTTTTGCAGACAAAACTGAGAAAACTCCACTATGTGTTTATGTTCTTATTTACACAGCTTAGCTAAAAATAATAATAATAATTTAAAAAAAAAAGTATTTCTCACCTTTTAGATGCATCTGTGTAGCAGGCCTTTGAAACGTCTTTGTGCAATTTCAGAGTGACAGGAAATGTAGAGACTGTGGACACTGTGCAGACACTTTATCAAATTCTAGATCAGTTGTTAATGGCAACCGATCACGGGTCTAGCAGTGGCCCTCAAAACTAAATAAGTGAGGTTCCCGCCTTCATAGCAGAAATCCCTCTTGAAATCAGGAGCCCCCACCCCTTCACATTAGAATCCTTATTTTACATCAGGAGCCCCCTTACAACAGAAGTGCCCTCCTTTCAAATCAGGAGCCTCCTTTACAACATAAGTGCCCTCCTTTCATATCAGGAGCCCTCTTTACAACAGAAGTGCCCTCTTTTCACATCAGGAGCCCCCTTTACAACAGAAGTACCCTCTTTTCATATCATGAGCTCCCTTTACAACAGAAGCGCCCTCCTTTCATATCAGGAGCCCCCTTTACAACAGAAGTGCCCTCTTTTCACAGTGTAACCTAACACAGTGAGGCCAGAGGTACAACAAGCCTCTGACTTGGAGTCAGAGGCTTGAGCTTTGTGGATGGTTTGGACCAATGGCAAATCGTCATTGGTCCAAGCCATCTATTACAATAAAAATAATTAAAAAAAAAAACATCTAGATGCCTCATCAGTGATGAGCAAGTGAGGGACAGGGAGGTGACAGCTTGGTGACCGGGCCTGGGGCGGAGGCGGGTTCTTCACCAGCCTTGAACCTCACTGCACATCCCTGAACTACACAGGTGATGCTACAAGACAAGGGGTTGGGGGATAGAGGGCATAGTGACCCCTAGTCTTGTAAAACAGATGTTAAGGAAACACATGCATTTCAAGCCCTTCCCATCCAGCCATTGTAATTAAAGGGTGGGGCCGGACGGGACACTCTTGAATGTGGGTGGGCGTTTAAAAATGTCCTTTCCCCGCGCGTGCACAAGCGGGAAACTTACAGCAATTTAAACAGCCAGCGATGACTCGGATTTGTTTTGGAAATGCAGTTATGGTGGAATATAGACTCAGTGACAGAATACTTAAGAGAACAACGTATTCCAAGGGGATTGAGGATTAAGACATTTCCCTCGTTTGGATGAAAGATTTAAACAAGAATGGACATCAGTTCGTGATGAAGCTTCATTTAAACTAATGAAACTGATTGTAAGTTATGAGCAAACTCGCCTGGATGAAGTACATTTCAATATACAACAAGTCCAACAGGAATTTCAAGAATATAAATAAAGTGTGGTGCAAACAAAAAGTCCATGTTTTCGAAGAGACCAGCAGGATTGTAATGAAGCTAGAGTTTATAATTGGGATAAAACGGAAATTTAATTTCAGACACAGCAAATACAAAACAGAGAAAAAATTAAAATTTTGAGATCTAGCTCCACTCCCACTACACAAGGACAAAAACGTGTGAGTTTCTCACACACAGAAGGTGATCGTTGTACACCAACAAGCTCATCCATTACTGATGTCAATGCCATAAAAAGGAAAGTTATGGATACATTTTCTACAGAGGGAGAGACTCAAGCAGATAAGAAACAGCAAAAAAACACAAACATGGACACAGGAATAAAAAAAGGAAAAAACTAAGACGTGGGGGGTTTAAAGTGATATTAAAGCCACATTTAAAAAAAAAATCTCCTTTAAGGAGACCCTCCTTTGCTGGACGCTGTTGCTTTTTTTCTTTAAAAGTTCTTCATTCCTTGTTTTCTAGTGGGTCCCCGTCATGCTCTTCCCCCGCCCCCTGCACGGGTGCCACCATCGTTCTATTGGAGGCACCCGTGTGCGCTCGTGCCGCAGTGACTGTGTGCGTCCATAGACACACACACACAGCCCTGTGGCACGCCCCTTCCCTCTTTGATTGATGGCAGAAAGAGCCTATGGCTCCTCTGCCATCAGTATCCTGCCCCCGCAACACGGAAGTTCGGGGAACGAAGGATCGCCTCAGGACCGGCGGGGGGGGGGGGGGGGATGAGCGCAGATGACAGGTAAGTGTGGGGGGGACTGAGGTAGAAAAAAGGTGCTGGGCCGTTTTTTACCCTAATGCATTAAGGTAAAAAATGCCCAGACCTTAATGCTACTTTAAGAATAGGAAATTTAAATATACACACCCACATATCGATAATGTTTTACATTTATCTGATCATGTTTTGTCTCCCAAGAGGAGTCTGTATTAGCAGGAGGAATGAGTTTTGCACCTCAGTTTTCCACATTAGTAGATGTCAATAGTTTGCTCGTAAACTTGCTCTTAAGAAGCACTTTAGAGGTGCTGAACAGGATTTCAATATACAAAAACATACATATGTCGTCCCCTGTGTTTTCTGATTTTCGGGATACATGCATTATGCATGATTTAAGTGCAATAAATAATGATATGTGTGGTTTTCAGATTGACCAGAAAGCTCAAGAACCCCCCATCCATGATAGAGGAGATAAAGTAGACTTGTTCCAGAAATATGTCGAGCAAGATTTAGTGAGGTTGGCTAAAGAGAGTACAGGTGTGCCTAAGAGAAATAAGGATAATCTTACTAAAGAGGAAAGAGTAGTATTAGAGTCCCTTAAAAAAAAAAGTGGGGATTAAAGTAAAAAATGCAGATAAAGGAGGAGCAGTAGTTGTCCTTAATGCCAAGGATTATGAGGATGAAGCAATTGGACAGTTCAGCGATTGGAATACCTATAACAAAATTAAAAGAAGACCCCCACCCCACATTTTAGGAAAGAATTAAAAGCACTAGTGAGAGACGCTAAATCACTAGGGATATTAGACAGTAAGATTATTGAGAGGTTAGTGCCACAGTCTGCAGTTGTCCCCATCTTTCATCATCTTCCCAAGGTTCACAAGGGGGATCATCCACCTAAAGGGAGACCGATTGTAGCAAGCATAGGATCCCTCTGTGAACCTTTTGGTGACATGTTAGATGTTTTTTTGCAACCACTAGTGAAAATCTTATCCTAGTTATGTCTGTGATACTAAACATATTATCCAACGATTGGAGGGTTGTGAGTGGAAGACTTGGTGGAAGTGGATGACGTGATGCCACCTCCCTATTTTCTAGTATCCCACATACTCCAGCTATTGAAGCTCTGATGCCTAATTTAAATCAGTATTCTGATTATGATGAGGATATAAAATCAGGGAAGCAGTTTATTTCTTAATGACCCATCATTTTTTTTGTTATGTTTGGCGGTCAATATTACCTGCAAAGATGTGGCACATCTATGGGCGCAAAATTTGCACCCACCTACGCCAACCTATATATGGGTTGGTGGGAGGAGCGCAACATCTTTGCAGATAAGAACCCATTTCATGATCAGATAAAATTTTTTTTGCTCGATATATTGACGATCTTGGCAGCATACAGGTTCGTTCTTTTCGGAAATTCATATCCAGGGAAACCTTACTTAGAACTGACAGTTGCCATCCAGCTCATCACTTTTTGAAGGTTTCTCTGTCCGCCTAACTAGTCTTAGTAGTGTAGTTTCCAGATAATATCTATTGTATTTGATGTTCCTAGGGCATCTATTATATGATATTTATTTATGTTTTATTATAAGATATTTATGATAAGAAGGATTTTTAGAAATCATCGGTTATTTAATGGATGGAAATAGGGCTGCAACAACTAATTGACTGAGTCGATTATAATCGATGATGGAAAACATTCTCAAGTAAGTTGCTTGGAGAGTGTTTAGGTAAGACTGCCTGCACTTTCCCCCCACATGATGCTGTAATAATGTATTGCTGGGATAGTGGGATTTGTATTCCTCTATAGCTGATGTATATTATACCGACAATGTACCATCAGCTATAGAGGAATACAAATCCCAGCAATACATTATACACTATATGTATAATGTATTGCTGGGATTTGTTGTATTCCTCAATAGCTGGTGGTATTCTGCATTGCGCTGTATGATGATTAGATACAACCAGCTATAGAGGAATACAACAAATCCCAGCAATAATACATTACACTATAATCCCCATGATCCTTGATGTGTAGTAAAGTAGTCACCGCTCCAAGCTTGCTCCTGTGATGGACTACAATCTCAATACAAACTAGTAGTACATCACTGAAGCCATTTTTTTTAATTGTAATTATTTTAATCCGATTAATCAATTAATCAAACTTAATACTAGGCTAACTAATCAATTTTGAAAATAATGGTTAGCTGCAGCCCTAGATGGATAATATTTCCAGGAGACTATGCCAATGATTGGTGTATATTCATTAATGAGATGACTTAATATTTAATATAGACTATTTAACAATATTGAGGTTTGAGTATGTTTTATATGGGTATACATTATTATTATTATTATTATTATTAAGAGGCTAGTTGGTGATTTACTTTTTAAATTATATTTATATATTGATTGTTTTTAACGTGTATATACACTTTCATACAACTGATTCAGATGTTTTATATATTTTGGGGGGGATTTATGTATTTGCATGAGTTATTGCCAATTTTACATTTACTTTTACCTAACTAATGAGTGGCATTAATCTCCTGTTTGACACATTGAGCTGTACACAGGGCCGGATTTCCCACAAGGCCAACCAAGGCCCGTCCTTGGGGCAGCAGGGAGTATAAGGGCAGCAGGGGTGTGAAATTCCTGTCTCCCGATGCCTGAGATATACAGTTCCAGGCTCAGGGGGGTAGTTGTTTTCTACATTCAGCTCTGCTTTGGGGAAGCACAGCTAAATTTACATCGGGGGAAGCCACCACCTGTTTTGTACAAGTGATACCTGCGATGTCGCTGAGATCACTTGTATGCAGCCTGCTTACAGGGGGGCGCATTGAGGAACCTGGCATTGGGGCAGCAGAGAGAGTAAATCCGGCCCTGCGTATGACCGAGGCACTGGGTTAGACTTGTCAATAATTCACAGTTGAAGACGGTCAGTCGGATTTACAGAGGGGTGCAATATTGAGGAACCTGGCCTTGGGGCAGCATAGAGAGTAAATCCGGCCCTGGCACTTACAAATATTGTGGTTTTGCTATCTTATATATATTTTTATGGCGACTAAGTTATGTGTTGTATATTACTGATATTTCAAACTATTCCGGGTGAGAGGAGCTACTCATTTGTTACATTCACTTAATTATGTATCTATTTGGTTATACACTTATACATTTTGATGTATCCTCAAGAGAGTTTGATATTTATTTTACTTATATTCATCTTTAGTGCATGGTTTCACACCCTGCACAGTTGACAGGGGGATTGTTGTTTGGTGGGTTTGAGCTAAAACACCTGACTTCAATTGGCATTGTTGGTTTGGAGATTATAACATGTGTGATTTGAATTAGTAGATTTTTTGTTCTCTACTGACCCACAAACACTGGCTAGTTTAGAGTTAACCAATCCATCAATGAGCATTGCCTCCTGCATCTGTGTATTTATTTTTCGCGATTTTGCAGGCTCAAGCAATTTTAAGGCTTGACATGTTTGGTTTCTATTTACCCGATATGACCTCGTCTTTTGTATTTTACCAAAAAATTGGCTACCAAATGTTTCATAACATAATGAAGAGAAAACTTTTTTTTTCCAAAATGTTCGGTACTTTTTTTTTTTTATGTAGTAAACAAAAAAAACCCAGTGGGGATTAAATACCAGCAAAATAAAGCTCTATCTGTCCCCAAAAAATTGATATACAATTTATTTTTGTACAGGGTTGTATGACTGAATAAATGTCAGTCAAAATACCACTGCGCTGATTACTGAAAATGGCCTGAACAGGTAAGGGGTTTAACACCCCACAGTTCAAGTGGTTGAGGAAGAAAAGAAGTCTTGGCTTCTCTGTGCCTGTAAACGCATGCAAACAAGTGGAAATCTACAAGGCTTTGTTCACACCAGCTGCACACTGAAATAGGTACGAGCTGGTGTTTGCTGCGTAGCGACAGTGAGGGGGCCATGCCTTACAATGATAGGCAATGTTCACTTTTTTTTTTTTACTCTATTAAAATGTTCGGCGGTGAAATGAGGTTCAGGTGCTTCGCGAACAAAAATGCTAATTTTTACGCAAAGCACTGCAATCCACCTCAAGGCAGCATTGTGGTGTGAACAGGGCACTTAGAAAACAATTGTTTCTATGTGCCCTGGCTTTGAGCCTGCGTTGGTCTATGCAGATCATCGCAGCTAAACTGAAGTCCTGTGAATGAGCCCCTAAAGTGTATTGCCACTTTTGCAGCCAAATTGGGATAACACCTACTTTATATTTGTCACTTGTTCTCATTACATAGTTGTACAGAGTTGCTTCAAAGGCCTGCTGCACAGACACATGTATAAGGTAAGATTTTTGTAAAAAATACCTAAGGTATGCTGTGTGATTAGTAACACAAACATATGGGGTAGTGGGGTTTTCTCAATTTTGTCTTCAAAAGTGCACATCCACTTTAATTAATGAAAGAACAAATCATGTTTGTGGTTACTCTGCTATGAAAATATGTAAATCATAAAGAATGTGCTATGAGGTGACAAGGAGGAGAGTGTGACCAGTCTAGTGGATTTACTGGGATAAAGAAAGTTCCCCGATCCCCTGCCACTGCCCACAAATCACAACCATAGACCCCTCACAGCACCATCCTGCACATTCACAGATCAGGTCAGGTAGGCACTGTCATTTCTCAGCAGGAGGTCAGAAGATTTAGATGTGATTGCATTGCTCTCGATTGGAGATGCAGCCACTATTGCCGATTCCTTATCTTTTACTTTTCTGTGTTGGCTCTGGTAAGTGCTTGCTTTATTTTAGAGAGAAGGATTACTGTATTGTGTAGTGAACCTCAGTTGAAATCTATTAGCAATCGAGTATTTATGAGTGAAGATACAGGATCATATCTCTCTGTTGAGGGGAGAAGGAGGTTTCCAGGTCACTCTCATATCACAAGGAACTGAGGAATAAACTCAGGAAGCTTGTAGATCAGGGACAATGCATGTCGAACCGGCTCCCTACGGCTGCAAATGTCCTCGAAAGACATCAGGGGCCTACCAAGGTTTAGAGAAGCAGGGATAGCTAGGAGAAAGTGTCTGAGCTGATAGGCACTTCAGACATCCAAAGGAGGACTCAACCGGCTATGAAGAGCCGACAATGTCATCTAGCGTCCATCAACCCAGAAATCCTTGATTATGAACCTAAGCGCCTCCACAAGACCGCGTAGACGTCTATTTTCTAAGCCAGCTGGAAAATTGGGGTCCCCTACAACCGGAGTAAGTGGAGAAGGGAATGGCAAGATTGATGAGGATAAAAATACTGATCATGCGATACAAAGCGTAGCCCCTGTGGTTGGATGATGAGAGAACTCTGCGGGCAAGGTGCTAGAGAGCCAGGAGAGCCCTAACAGGGGTATTGAAGACACTCCAGATTCCAGATGTACCCATTGTTTATGGGTAGAATGGCAACACCAATCATCCACTCTGTTAAGGTGTACTGCCCGGTAATAGAGGGCCACATCAGGCAGGCCGATACCCCCAGCCGACTTAGGTAGGTCAAGAAGGTGACAACCAATTCTAGGGGCACCAGGTGCCCAAACAAAAGTCGAGAAGAGGCGTCTGAGTCGAGAATAGAATTGAGGAGAAAGGTGAATGGGCAGCGCCTGCATGAGATATGAGATCTTGGGAAGGATCGTCATCTTAAGGGCACTGCACCGTGAGGGCATCACACGTCTGTAGGTCCTGTTTGATACCCAACAGAAGAGGAGCGAAATTAGCCTCATACAACAAAGATGGAGCAACAAACTAGTCTACCATCGGAAGGTGAATTGGGCTTGGAGGGAGGTGAGCTCGGGCGAGGAAAGTGTAATATTTAACGCCGTCAACTTGAACCAGTTGACAGCAAGATTAGAGAGAGAACCATAAACCCGAAACTCGTGAAACCCGAAATAAAAAACATTAGGTCGTCAGCACATGCCACAACCTTGTGTTCCACAGAGCAATTCCTCAGTCCCGAAATTCAGGGATTACTATGGATATGACACAAGAAAGGTTCCAAGGTTAAATAAATACAGCACAAACAGCCATGTCAGCATATGTGGACCTAGTCCAATATGTCGTAGGGTGAACCACAAGAGTTGCCACTCCACTCTATCAAAAGCCTTTTCGGCATCAGTAGATAGGAGCATTAGTAGATATAAAGTGGAGAGGGCCCCATGAGTTATGTTAAGGACGCTGGTGGTACTGCCTCGCGCCAGAACAAACTGCACTTGGTCATCATGGACCAGTTGTTGTACACATGGAGAGAGTTTGGTCACCAAAATTTTTGCAAATAGCTTAAGGTCTGTGTTCAGCAGAGAAATGGGTTGATAACTCTCACATTGTGCTAGGTCCTTCCCTTCCTTTGGAATCACCGTGATATGAGCCCGTAGCGACTTAAATTTATTTGAGTCTGCTGTGACATGACCCTCAGAAGCGCCTCTCCATGAGGGTCAACTGGTGATTCAATATGGGAGTCTGGGCCTGCCATTGGCAGGGTCCACATATCCTCTAATCAGCCATCTACAAATAGTACTAAATAGTGCTTCAATCTGCATAATATACACCATGTGAATATTGCTAGTGAAGAACATGCTACACCACATGGGGAGGGCTTGGGCATTTCTACTTCAGATAACATATCAGCCTAAAGGCAGTGGTGTATTTTGGTTTTGTGCTGCCCTAGGCAAGACTAAACTCGGGCACCCCCCAATCTAAATTTACCCCAACCCTTCCTGTTTAAGACATTCTGCATAACCTGTCAGTGGCTGGATAAAGCACACATGCTGTATCCAGCTTCTGAGAGGTTGCGCTATTAGCAATGGAGAACACCACCAGCTATAGAGGACTGTGTGGTGTCACTAAGGCTGTGTGCGGTGTCACCAAAGCTGTGGGGTCTCACCAGGGCTGTGGGGTCTCACAATGGTTGTGCAGACGATGGCATCTCTGTGCGGGTAGCGGGGTTTCCCCATGTTTGTGCGGGTGGGTGTGGGGGGCGTAGGGTCTCTGTGGTAGGTGCAGGCAGCGGGAAGATGAAGGAGATGTGCGGGCCAGCACTGTAAACAGGCGCTGCAAGTTCCCCAGAAGGCTGCCATGAAGTCCCCATTAAGTGCGGGTACTTGGGAACATACCCAGTATTGGCAGCATTGGCATGGATACCAATAGCGGTTTTGAGGCAGATACCGGTAATGGCAGGTGAGGCTCTGCCTCACTGGTTTGGGGGTGGACACCTGGAAAGTGCTGCCCAAGGTAAAAGCCCTGTTTGCCTTGTGGCAGATACGCCCCTGCCTAAATGTATCTTAACTTTAGGACAGGATAGAGAAGAGCTAGATCATTTTCAAGGTTTGTATAACTGTGTCCCTGATTAGGATACATTCTTCATATATTCCTTTGGAGAATACATTTAAATTGCTTGTGACTTTCACCCTTGTGTAGGTTAATATTGCCCTATAATAATCACAACTGTATCTCCTGTATCTTACTTGCATACACACAGATCCTCTCCTGGCCATTCTGACAATTTTCCACCCATATTAGAAATATTTATTTTGGTCCAATTTGTTTTTTAATAGAGAGAAACAACACATAGCCAAAGGGCCCCAGTTATAAGAAATCAATCAAGACCAGAAGTAACCCACTGAATTTATCTATTTCAAAGGGAAACTAAACATACTATAGCTGCATTTAGATTTCATCGGGGAGATCAGTACCGACACTAAAAATCTGCATGCACCAAGAATTTAAGAAACAAGTTCCCTAGAAATCCGGCTACAATGAACATAGTGGGATAAAATAAATGCCAGTGTGTGCCTTTGCTTCAGGAGCTCTCAGGGGTGCAATTAAAGAAGGGTTTGTATACTAACAGAGCAGCCAGTTAAACAAACAGCTACCATACAGAATGAAAAGAAAATATTTAGCCCTAATGTTTTCTGGAGGGGGGATTGAAGGGTATTCTGTGGGATTTTAAAATCTCTGTATGCTACATATACTCACGGTAGAAAACAAGCTGTGGTGTACCCATATGGCTGGAAAAACTTGGGATGCAAAAGAGGTAAGCCAAAAAACAAAAATGTCATAAATTGCAGTTTACCAGTCCTTAAATGTGGTGGACGCATTGTATTCTTCTCTTAGGCTAACTGTATTTTCTGCAAATAAGGGTTTGTAGTGTGGGAAGTCAGTGGCAGCCTCCATCTGTTTTTTGCATAAGGTTTCCTTTCAAGTGGTTAGACTCATAGCGGATAATACAAATGGTGCTTGCTGAACAAGGTGTGCTTCCATAAGATTCCAGAAAACAGAGTCCATTAGTCAAAATGCAGACTATCTTGTGTTTACACAAGGCACAAAGCAAATTTCAACCCCTCCTCTTCTATCTAAACTATAGAACATCTCCTTAGGTGTTCTGTAGTCTACAGAGCTGAGAATACTGCTTAATATCCTACGGCTGAGTGCACAGACAAAATACAGCACTGGATTTCTGGTGGGATCAACAGTTTCTCTGGATACTTTTCAAGTACACCTAATATAAATAATGCATTGGGACTGCCATTGCTGGTCTCTATCTGGAAAATGCAAGTTGTCTCTAGCATCTGTCTGGCTTCAATATTCATTCTTTGACCTAACGATTATAGATGGGAGGGTGATAACTGTTATAGTCCAGCACTAGATAGTAATAACATGATTCTACAAAAGTAAAAAACTGAAAAAATGACAGACCATTTATCAAAACACAAAGATTATGTTCCAGCTCTGGGTGGCTAGCGGGAGGAGGAGCAACAGTATAGGGTGTGGTGTGGGGCCCATGTTTCCTAAATCCCAATTTTCAAAACATTGGGACTAACTGCAACCTGCCCCCAATCTGTACCAAAACCCCTCTCCTAATGCCATCGTATTCCAACATGCAACTTCCAACTTTGACAGGCTAAACATCTTTTTGTACCTGTAAAATTGAACAAGCCAATCAAATTTAAATGGTGATAATGGACCTTCACTCTTTTTGAATGGAATCTAAACTCAGCAGATTGGCCTTTCATTGCACATTACATTTTGTAATCCCAAGGCCACATTACGGTGATATTAAGTATGTTTAGGGAAGTTTTCATGATTGGAGTCCTCCTATAAGCCAATGTAATGTTCGTGCCGTCTCCCGGGCCGGCAGCACGGTCCGACGCTCTTCTGCGCATGCGCGCCACGGAACTCGAGCGTCCCTGTCTAGGATAGACAGCAGCAGGACCGCCGCGTCACCGGGCTCCTCCTCCCTTCACATGAGCCGCAGGCTTAAAGCCGCCGCTCACTAATTGGTCGGCGTCCTACTAACGTTTGTGGCAGGACGCTGATCAACACAGTGTCTCCCCACCTCGTACTCGGACCTAGGTGCAACCAGGAGCAGCCCCCACCGGAGGACCTGCAGATGCCAGTCCAGCCAAGTGGATTACAACCGCAAGTACCTAGGGCTCACTGCAGAGGGTCCTAGGAACAGTAACCTTTTCTATACCATCGCTAGGTGTACTTGCTCACTGAACTCTGCTTGTACTATATCCAAGGGGAACCAATCTCATTGATTGTGCTGTTACCTTTTGCAAGATTACTATCTCATTGATTGTTCTGTTACCTTTTGCAAGATTACTACTTCATTTATTATATTGATACCATTGCAAGGTTACTATCTCATCGATTATACTGATACCATTGCAAGTTTACTATCTCATTGATTATACTGACACCATTGCAAGTTTACTATCTCATTGATTATACTGACACCATTGCAAGTTTACTATCTCATTGATTATACCAAGATTTATTGCTGCTTAGTGGTGATTGAGCATACCTCCACGGTGACCATTTACGCAAACGGGGTATGATGTGAAGCAGCAGTCTCACCGCCTTACCCCATTCAGGGCAAAAGAGACTTGCTGCATACTGACCCGAATCCATCCTCCGCTGTTGCGATCCATAGCTACACCTCCCCCGAGGTGGGACGTTACAGCCAAGCCCCATCTGCCTTTTTGAACTTCCACCCATTAAAGACGACAGCACATATTAGACATTTCCCATTGGCAGGAAAAATTACGTAAATCAAAGACATCATTATCTTGTAAATAAGGCACACATCATCTTTAGTCCAGCTTTAAAGAAGTCTAGATAAAGTACAGTATGTTAATCTTTCTATTCTGTCCGGTAAATGACACTACTGCTTTAACGCCAACACTCTCACTCCTGACCTCAAGCTTTAAACTAATGGGGTTGTCTTGAGATCCAATTTGCATAAGGACGAGCATAATTAGCATACAACAGACCTCTCCTGTGTGGCACAGAGTCCATTTGCATACTAATGGACTTCTATTTGCATAATTAATACCCAGAGCTTGACTGGTTGGCAAATAGCGGAATGGAATGTTCTGAAAGGGTTAAGTCTATACCCAAAGGAAATTATATTATTGTGATCTGCTTCTCTTAAATGATTAACGGCAGAGCCGAGTCAAGATTTGCTGAAGAAGGACATGTCAAACAGAAACAAGACAGAAGGGAAAGACTTGGGAAAAAAGTAATAGAGACATTTATTTAAGGCAAAGAGTAATGTTGGTATAACTCCTAGCAACCAATTAGATTTGATTTTTCCTGACCTAACTGCAGTAAACAGAATACTGATTGGCTGCTATGGGTACAGTGCCCAAAGTTCTTTTTTCTATACAGAGTTGATGGAGGAACCTATGGTTGGTTTATGGCACACAGTTTTGCACCAAATAACTTTCCGCCTTTGTGATCTCTTTCTATATTTTTTACATATTCTTTCAGGGCAATTAGGACTTTCATTTGGATTTGAATATACAAATGTTATTTTGTGTGGTTTCATAATAATATATTACATAGTATACAGTACATATATTTTCCAGTCATTTCTCCTAGCACAAACTTTATGTAATAAGGGTAACCCTAAATATTCACCCCAAAATATAATCTTCAGTGTCTCTTGAATGCTAGGACCACATGTCCCCATTCACACTTTTTCTTGAAGTGCGATAATGCTTAACATGAAGAATCCCATTATTTTCAATGGTGCATGTTCACAGATGAGCGTTGTGTCACCTATATTCACCTACATTCCTAGTTAAGACCTTGCAAGACGGTGGTGCTCGTAGTGATGACACGTATGGTGCCATGTAGAACTCCAATGAAGATCAGATAATCACCAGCACATGCCGCTATGAATCATCAATCTATTTCTCCCTGAAGACAGGACCCTGCATGGCCCCAAAATGTTGGCTGTGTATGACAAACAGTGACGATGATTCAATACATTGAAATATGATCGATGATTCATAGCGTGTGTGCTGGTGACTATATGATCTTCAGTGCAGTAGGGTTAGGTCACCAAAGTATCCCAATGTGAGTTTGGAAGGTTCAGTGCTCAATTTTTCCAGGTGACCACTGTCATTGGGACTGAAAGTGAGGGGAAATCCACATTTTTTTTAATTTGGCATCAGAACAGGAATAAAGGGCAAATGTTCCAATGGGGACATTCGTTCTGGAGATAATGGTTTTCCTCACTTTGGGGAAACTTTCTCTCACTTTCTGTTGGATCTACAGGAGAGGAAGTGAAAATAAATTTCCCCAAAGGCACAAAAAAGTTTTAACCATTCCATACTCTATCCACAGTAGAGATAGAAATCAGATAGATTAGCCTTTGCAATAGCCTTAATTTTCTCTATCAAGAAGGATCTTAATATGCAACTAGGGTCAGACTGCGAACACTGCCTTTATTTCCAGTTTAAATGCTGTCAAGAGGAAACAAGAGAAGCAATCTCCATGTTTCTATGCCAGCTGGGAGTGAAGGACGAGCTTGTTCTTGGACATCACTTGAATATTAAGAACCAAGAACTTGGTAGGGTATCGGAAAGGAGCTCCCAACAAGTATATGGTCTATGCAGTCAGAGGGATCTCAACACCTACCTGACCCAAATGTAGTATAACTAAGCCCCTAAGTCCCAGCACAGCACAGTTTGCCCAAATGGTAGGGTCACCTCTAAAACAAGTTATGCGATGCATCCTTTTTGCACACTTACTATGGCTCTTTAATATTTACATCATAGAGACCTGGTAAAGAGCAGTGTGCCCTAGAAACATTAGATTCTTGAATATTTGTTATCTAGTAGTGAATATAATGCAAGCAAAGGTAGACACTATTCTATAATTTATGATGGTTTAAGTGAATTTGGAAGCATCGTGTTAAAAATGCACCTGCTTTTTGGTAGCAAATAATAAGCAAGAGGTATAACCTAGCTCAAAATCCAACCTCATAGAACCAGAACTGGGTGTATGCAATTTACATATTCATGCTAAATTCACACTTTGCATTATGAAAATAAAATACAATCTGTCAACAGGCCATATGGCATATAATGTTAAAACACAGCAAAACACACTATAGGTGCATTTGCATTCACTGTGATTCAAACACGGCAAATTCCTATGGGTTCTATTTTCTTTAACATATTGCACTGCAGTTCAGACATTTGTATGGGTCTAAATAATCTGTAAGACAATTCTGTGTTTGCTGCATTTTCCTGGGGTCAGGGCAGGATTTCTAGCACTAAAACCCATGGGTACACAAACAAAACGACACCACTAAGCTAGGTCCACCTGTTTTACACAAACTATCATCTTACTATGTAAATCAAATCCTTCTGTTCCTCTGTGCTCCTCAGTTGGTCTAATTTCTTGAACTCTATAAAAAAAAAAATACTATTCAACTGCCAAAAGTGTTATTCTACACTAAAGGTTGCATTGGGCCTTTACATTATTGAATTTGTTAGCTTGAACAGCCAGTATAAAGGAAAAACAGCGGTGAAAAAAAATGTTTAGGTTTACTTAGTCATTTTTTGCATATTATTTGTTGTCTGTGTACCTGGGGGCATGGCAGGGGTTTCTCCTTTAAATACTTTGCACTAAAATGTGTCCCATTTTTTCATCTAAGTTGGGCGATATGTATGCTCACCTACTTAGCAAGCTCTGGTTAGTTGTTCCTACAATCAGCAGTGACCACCCAGGCTGTTTGCCTGCTTATCATATATTTTTGTGTATTAATATCTTTTGAATTCTGGGACTGCTGCATTGCATCATGTGACCCATACTTTGAGAGTAGGGATGCAACGATATACATCGGCCCGAAAATGGCACTTTTGGCTAAATGCCAAAAATGCCATTTTCTGCCGATACAGCGGCGCATCCATTCTTTCTCTCCTCCCCGCTGGGCACTGCTCTGTGTCCCAGCAGGGAGGAGAGAAACTGTGACAACCGGCCGAGCGCTGCGGAAGGAGAGCGCTGTGAGTGGCCAGCGTCTCTCCTCCCACACCTGTCACAGCACGGCAGAGCGTTGTGGGTGGAGACAGCCAGGGCTATCACAGGAGGCTGAGCTCTCCTCCCTACACCGCTCGCTCAGTCTGCTGTGACAACTGTCAGGATGGAGAGCGAGTGAAAACACTCAGCGATCAGTGATCACTGAGTGTTTGTACATAATTGAAGACCTGGTACTATATCCTAAATTGTGAATGAATGGGAGTGTTCATCACCTCCTGTTCATTCATGATTGTGGTTAGAGTAAACACACTCTGCCTTCATGTTATGAATGAACAGGAACACTCAGAGAGGATTCCTGTAGCCTTTAAATTAAAGTTGTTGGGAAGGGTTCACGACTCCACCTGGGAGACAGGAAGGCCCCACCCAGGAGTCAGAGTGGAGTCCAGTGCAGCAGGGTGCTGCGGATTGGGAAGAATCCCCCAGTGTGCAAGTTAGCACATGACTGAGGCTGTCTTGAGGAACAGACAGTGGGCTGAGGCCGGAGCAGCGGTGCTGCAAATGGAAAGCCAGGAGGCTGGATGGGCATGTGCTGCCATGAGATGCTAAAGAACCCCTGCGAGGGTAATTGTTCTGTTTTTGTGAACTTTCATTTAATAAAAGTGGGCAAGGAAGCCCTTGAATGAAGATTTCAGCGAGTGGATGCGTCCTTAATGCGCTACCATTGGAAGCTAAATCTCACAATATATATATTTATAGTGCAATATAAATGGGTATATATATACACACACATACACTGTACATATACATCGATCAGACATAACATTATGACCACTCGCTTCATATTGAGTAGGTAGGTTCCGTCGAGGCATGGACTCCACTAGAAGGTATGCTGTGGTATCTGGCACCAAGCCGTCAGTAGCAGTCCTGTAAGTTGTGATGTGAGGCCTACATGGATCGGACTTGTTTTTCCAGCACATCCTATGCTGCCCGTCAATGGTTCACTGGCTTTCCTTCCTTAGATTACTTTTGGTAGGTCCTGGCCACTGAAGACCGTAAACATCTCACAAATGCTGTAAGTTTTGGAGTTGCTCTGACCCAGTCGTCTAGCCAGCACAATTTGGCCCTTGTCAAAGCTTGTATCCTTATGTTTGCCAATTTTTTCTGCTTCAAACACATACACTTGAGGGACAAAATGTTCACTTGCTATCTACTGAACCTTTGAGTTTATATATTTATATACATTGCATATATCACATTGAACTGCTTCAGTAATGATATTTAAGAAATCAAGCCCTGTGTCTGAGGCAACTCTGGTGGTAACAACTAAAGCTGAGGAGTGAACTCTTGAGATGTGACAGTAACTGCCTTGTCAATTACCGAACCTCATTTTTACAAGCCCATGGTGTCCACCAGCTACTTAGCGTACCTAACAGTATCAAATAGCAGAACCCCAGAACTGTTCTCGTAACAATGGGCTTCTACCCAAAACATGAAACACCATCTTTGGACAGACTGGCCTTTTATCATCAAGCCCTGCTCATGTATGCAAACACACCATTTCTCGCAACACAAACATCTGTATAGAAACAGGTAAGACGCTTCTGTCTCTCTGCCGCTGATACTGTTAATCGGATTCTGGTTAAGGATTCTTCCTCAAACGGCATTATCCCTGGCTCTTCCTCCTTCTCTGCTTCGTAGCAGCATGCATGAATAGATATTGCCAGTCTATTATTTCATCTCCTGGTACAGCCGCGCAGCTAACCTTTGGAATTCGCATGTGTTTATTCTCCCTATCTCTTCCGCATTGATTTTCCCCCGGGGCGCCACCCCTCTGCCTATCTGCCCACAGGAATATTCCCTTTCATCTGCAGGTAAATACATACGCAGCTGAGCTGAATTTTAAAGAGCTAAAGCTTGGATGACAGCCAGACAGCCTTCTAAAAGAGGTTTTTTCACCCCCCTTTAAATACTGACCTCTGAAGTGGGAGGTGGGTGAGCAGTCTTTGAGATTTCGGGATGATTAGAATAGAGGAACAGATGATCAGTGAAGTACATGTGCAGATTTGAACATATGATTAAAGCGCTGAAACACAATTTCATGTTCTCTCTGTCACAGAAGTTGGAAAGATTTTAGATCAGTGTAAGAGAAGTTTTATCTCTTTTATCCTGTAATGTACCAGTGGCAATAAAGACCGGATTTAAACTGAATATTTGGGCTTTAAAGTGTACTCTTCATGCACATTGAAATTCCGACTTTAAAGTGACACTATATTTAAAGTATGAAAAGCTAGAGTCTGGACTTGCTCAATGTTCTACATTAACAGGGTCATATACTGTAAAAGGAGTCCAAAAGGTTTCATACTGTATGTGCAAGCACTTGCTGAAACGTCCTCTTCCCACTGCACAGCTGTGTTAAACTGAACATAGCCTGAAGCATCTGGCTATGTTTGATGATGCAGGTGCTTTCATTTGTATTGCTGAGTCCTAAACTAGAGGGCATTAGACAGCCTTGCTGAACATGGTTCAGGAGCCACACAGGTTAGATATGCTTTTGCATGTTGGGACAAATCTTAGTGCCTACACCCCAAAACAAAATGTAATATATTGCAGCCTACCAATGTTTAGATGTGTTTACTGTGCTTGTTTTTTTTTTTTTTTATCCCCTAGTGATCTGTCCAGATAGT
Organism: Nanorana parkeri; assembly: GCF_000935625.1. Classification (NCBI taxonomy): domain Eukaryota; kingdom Metazoa; phylum Chordata; class Amphibia; order Anura; family Dicroglossidae; genus Nanorana; species Nanorana parkeri. Next base: position 619,184 of record NW_017306470.1, read on the forward strand.
CTGTTATTTCCTTTAACAGACCAAGCTGTCCAGCAGTAGGAGTAGGGGTAGCTGGGGTTAGGCTTTAAATCGTTAGTCACTTATATAAACCTACTAGCCCATCTAACACTACCCTTTTCACAGGTTGACAATATTGCTGCCCGAGGGTGGTATGTTGCTTTTTCATAGATAGAGTAGAGGGCTGAGTGTAGCTATCCCAAGATAGAAAGTGTGTTAGCGGCTGGATCACCAGGTGAAAATAAAGGAAACAAACTTAAAAGCAGGAAACAAATGCACCACCACATCCAAGGATCAGTAAACTCAAATATAATACATTTTTGTTTAGATACACTTTAAAAGACTCTTTCATAAATAAATGTTGCAAGCATAAGGTGCGGACAACTAGAGGTGTCTAGGCATTGTCCAAAATCCTGTTGTTACAGCCAAATCAGTCTTCCTGCTTGCCCACCCCTTCCTACGAGAGATGTCAACCTGGGAGAACATTTTATAAGGCAATAAGGAAGTGATATGCGCTGCGGAAAGAACTAGGTGTTAGAACTGGGCTTAATAACAAAACAAAATTTTGTTACTAAGCCATGTCCTTAAAAGCAGTACTGTGTAATATTTACAAAAACAGACACCGGCAGACACCCTCCGCGCGTCCATCACAGTCCTCCAGAAAGAAGGGAAAGATCCCTTACTCTGTTCTAGCTTCCGCCCAATATCCCTGTTGAACGTCGACTTAAAACTATTTTCCAAGATAATAGCCAATTGTTTATTGATGGTGATATGTCGGCTTATACATCCAGATCAGGTGGGCTTCATTCCACAGAGGGACGCCAAGGATAACACGGTCAAAGTGCTAAATGCCATTCACCTGGCATCAGATAGACACATTCCTACCATTCTGTTATCAACAGACGCGGAAAAGGCTTTGACTGCGTGGATTGGTCGTTCCTCCGGGCGACGCTGGGTGCAATAGGACTGGGTGAAAACCTGTGTCGCTGGGTGTCGGCCATTTACTCCACTCCCACGGCAAGGGTGAGAGTTAATGGGACATATACTAATTATTTTGCACTGTCAAATGGCACCAGACAAGGCTGCCCACTCTCCCCCTTACTTTTTATCCTGACGTTGGAACCGCTTCTTTGAAGAATCAGGCTAACCCCAATATTTCTGACCTTCTATAGGGACCCAACTCTCACAAAATTGCAGTGTATGCAGACGATTTATTGTTCTTTTTGACCAAACCCACCCTCTCTCTACCTAACCTAATGCAGGAACTGGCAAATTACGGAGAGATCACCAATTTCAAAATAACCTACAGAAATCTTAGGCACTCAACCTCACGGTCTCCGCCTCCACCATGTCCGGTCTGAGCTCCTCTTTCCCCTTTCGCTAGGCGCCTGACCACATCACCTACCTTGGGACGAAAATTCCAGCGTCCATAGACAAGGTCTTTGAGTCGAACTTCCCCCCGTTCCTGACCATTGTCCGCCGAGATCTGTCCTGGTTCGGGAGGAACAGCGCACTTAAGATAAATATTCTTCCTAGGCTCCTGTACCTTTTACAAACTCTGCCTGTCCGGATCCCAATCTCATTCTTGAAATCGGTACGTAGGGAGTTTACATCCTTTCTGTGGGCAAACACACACAGACTGAATAAAACCATTTTAGCACTGCCCAAATCTCAGGGGGGGGATCGGATTCCCGGACCCCCTACGCTACCACTTGTCGACTCACATGGCCAGGGCAATTGAGTGGTGCAACGTCTCCTCAGATAAACGCTGGCTTCAACTGGAACAAATCACTTCTCCATGGCCCCTGGCGGGTTTGATATGGACTGAAACGCCCCCGCCCCAGGAACTTCTCCAGCATCCACTGGCAGGTAACACTCTTAAAGTCCTTTGGGCATTGCCCAGTGTACTTTCCACTGGCACGTCCCCGTCATTGATGACCCCCGTGATTGGCAACCCAGTTTTTGTCCCGGGTCTAGAGGATAAAGCATTTACTCGTTTCGTGACATCTAACCAGTTACGTAACGGCCACTTCTGGCCTGCACAAGACTATATGTGCTTACAAACATTGGCCACCGAGGTGAACCCTCCCCTCTTGAGATAGCAAGCCCTACAACTCCGCCATTTCATTTCTAGTGTGCTGGGCTCTTCTCCTCCGCGCTTGGGCTTGTCCTCTTTCGAGGAGCGGTGTCTGCAGGGAGAATACGTGGGGCATGGTCTAGCCACTGCACATGCCCTATTGACTCAATCGCAGCCTATTCATGAACCGGTCTTCCTGGCCTAATGGGAGAGGGATTTGGGCCTGACCTTCACTCAGGAACAAAAAGACACGGTATATTACACTTTGCTCATAAAGCCTCCCTCCCAGTTCCATTCAAGAATCGGGCTATAAAATACTTACAAGATGGTACTTTGTTCCGGCCGGGCTCCACAAGATGTTCCCTCAGTTCTCGCCAACCTGTTGGAGCAAGCAAGACGTTGGCTCTATAATGCACATTTTTTGGTCATGTCCACGCCTTGCAGAGTTCTGGGATGCGGTCCTCCGCATCATCACATCATCACTCAGTTAACCAGGGTTTCCTTGGTGAATGACCCGGCAGCTGTCCTGCTCCATCGGATCTCCTTACCCAGGTCCCGGTACCGCAAATCCTTATTGATCCACCTGATTAATGCGGCAAGAGCTTGTATACCAATGTGCTGGAAGAGTACAGCTCCCCCCTCGGTAAAACTGTGGCTCACAAAAGTGGAAGAGATCCGAGTGATGGAGGAATTGACTGCCACTCTGCATCATACGGATGCCAAATTTAGGAAGACATGGTTCTACTGGCTGGAGTTCCCCTACTCCCCAGAATACGGAACCTTGATGGTCTCCTAGTGTGCCACTTTTTCAGAGGGGGAGAGA
>NW_017306470.1:622220-656636 GCF_000935625.1 Nanorana parkeri
ATTGTTCCCCTTTGGCGGCCCCAAATAGGGTCCCTTTTTTATCCCACGTGTGCAGGGTCCCTCTGCCCAGAAATGCAATCCAAGTGTGATCGTGCGATCAGGTCAAGCTATCTATGGTACACAGTTACGATGGAACTTCATGATAGAAGCTGAATCCCTTTTCACGTTATGCACTACCAATCACCCCTTTTCCCCAGTCCTTGTTGGTATTATGCCTACTACCTCATAGTGGCCAATAATTACATAACACTCAATGGTGACCTTGCTCATAATAGACAGCTCCCTCAGATTACACGTACCTCAGACACGCTGCACGTCTTGCTCACTAGTCAAGTTGGAATATCGCCACTGTGCCTTCTCTTTTCCATTGGATACTTACCCGCAGCTTTGCAGCCACCAGGACCTTCTTATGTACTTTTACAATACTCAGGGTTCTTTTTTTGAATTTATTGTGGGCTGGTTAGGCTCAGGCTCGGTCGCCTATGTGGAAAAGAGGTATGATAGATGATTCATGTATACTGTGTTTTGTTTTATGTGATTAACTGTATTATGAAAACAAGAAAATAAAGAATTTTAAAAAAACAAGAAAATGATATCCAGCCTATAACCCCTTGCTGCCAGCCCTTTAACTTTGTCTCAACATCAGGAACCAGAGTCCTGATCATGTGACCATTGTTATTGGCTGTCACATGATTGGGAGCATCTCCCTGCGGCTCCCAATCATTTCTGTAAACTCCCAGTATGCTTGTTCCAGGTCAGTGACTCACAGTACTGAAATCCTTAGATTAGCACAACCACCAGGCAACAAGCATGTTCCGAATGAAAGGTCATCAGTGGCATGTTACATGTTTTTCTAAACACAGGTTTCCTTGAATGGAAAGGGTAGTCTCTAAAATGAGCAGCCAGCTGTGGAGTGGCCATTGCATACAACGTTCAGAGTAGACATGAAGCACAAAGCACCACCTGCTAACTGTGCAAATGTACATTGAACCATGAGGCCTAGCATTTTAAGGTCATAACTGCCTGTCAACCACACTTAAAAAACCTGTGTGAAGAGTTCACAGCCCCCGACTATGTACTGTATTCAGATTATCTTGCTGCAAACTTGTTCTGGTTCAATGGCAGTAAAGAGAAACATCATCTCCCCCATCCCCTCCCCTCTTGTTCCCCTATTGCCTCTCAAATGTTATGTTAGGTTCTTACCAGATAACATATTCACCTGGCAAGTAAATCCAGCATTTTCCTGCTGTGAATCACTGATTCATTGCCACAGTCTGGGTCCCGTGCCGCCATCTTCTTCTCTGACGTCGCTGGGAGCTGGCTGTCATCCAGGTTCTGCAGGCACCCCTGACATTGTGCAGTCAGATCCACCCTTTGGGAGCTGTGATTCCCTGCTCATGCAGCATCCTTGGATATGTGATGCAGATACCCCAGGAGACTGTGGGAACTGGGACATGTCATTCTTGCATATGACCAAAGCCCGCCCCAGTCGCATATGTCGCATGCCGTGGATTTCAGGCGACGTGTTGTGAAGCAGCACGGACTGATTCAGGAAGAGTGGAGGATGTAGATGAATGGAATGGTTGTGAGGAAGTGATAAGAAACATTTACTGAGCTGGAGAGTAACATAAGATATTAATGGATGGTTATTGGATATCCCCAGCCTTGTCTTTCCTGCATAACTTCCACTCTCTCCACCTCTTTGTGTAATGAGTGGTGATGAGGGATGTTTTTCCCGGATGTGTGGACTGACTCAAACAGTTTATATATGTTTTACATAGGTGGTATTTTCAATAAAAAATGAAATTTTTAAAAATTTGTCATTAGTGATGTTGATACATTTTCTTGCGTTCCAGCTTTTCCAGGTATGACACCTTAAGGCCTCATTCACACTGCTTAAAGTCGGCCCGTACAGATCTGTGCAGTGTACAGGGCCGTATTGGGCCGTTCCTGCGAAGGACAGGTGCTGTGTCTGATTGTACGCAGAAGCCTGTTCTTCTCTATGGCCTTAAGCTCATCCGAACTGCACATCCGTGCGGGTGTCCGTGTGTACCCCCATAGAGAAGAACAGGCTACTGCGTACAATCACACGCAGCACCTGTCCTTCCCGGGAACGGCACGATATACCTGTGCACATTTCTTTGGTGGTTCATAATATTGTGTATTATTCTTGCATAGGTGACAATGGTGTTGGGGAACAAAGCCAGACAAAGGTGAATCTGGGGAGTGAAGGTCCACTTTTAAGTACTAAAGCCTCTTAGTGAGGATTTTAGTTTCTGTAAAATAACAGGTATATGTCATGAGCCCATTTCGATGATAAATAGCCCTCCCCAAAACCAGACCATCCTGCCCCCTTATTAAATCCGTTAGTTAGGGCTTCTACAGCAGATGATTATGTGACCAAATGTCTTAAGAGCCTATGGGTATTAATAGTCAGACACGGTAGGCCAATCAGTGGCTCTGCCAGATCATCTGGCCATGGGAGGTTGTCTGCAGCAGGGCATCAATGAAATGAGTAAATACTTTTTTTGTATTATTATTTTGAGTATTCTAATGCAGCAGGATAATACGAATAGGGGTTGGGGGTTATGTCAGCTTTCTGTAATCAGTATCCTTGTCAAGTGTATTTACTTTTTGTATGATCAGTATGAATGATTCAATGTCAGTGCAAGCTGGCACTTGTAATACCATCAAATTCTAATTTATATACCTGTTTCCAATCCTTTCTTTCTATCCTGCCCTGAAGCATTTTACACATCACCCTCTTCTATAAATAGAAGCCAGTAAAAGTCTATAAATGCAGTCGCTTTTCATTTCTTCATAGCTGATGTTCTAGTGCAGCTTCAATTAGGAACCTCGATGTGGATCACTGCCCAAGGACTAATGGATGGTGATATTGCCACAACTGGTTGCTGTGATTTTAATATGGATTATTAAATTTGTACGTCTTATTTACTTTGGATATTCTGGTGAGCTGTGATCCGCACCGGGGTCTCTAATAGACGCATTGCTGGTGTAGGTCTGTTCCCTGTAAGTGAATTTCCTGAGGAACCTTTACTTCTCGCTCCTCTCCGCTTTTATCATATTCTAGCATGAGCAGTTTATTTTGGTAACCATGGATGGATAAAAAGCAAAATATAGCAAAGTGTCTGTGTTGCCCACAACGTCTAATCGGCTTTCAAGATTCCAATTTTAATAGGCTTGTTGTGCGTTAAAGTACTTACAATGGTACAGACAAGAATGTGGTGCATTAACCTGTCCCACCTTTCGACTGGCTAAGTATCACCACCATGACTGTTACAATATTTTAGGTGTCCTCTATAATACTACTTTAGCTTCTAAAGAGTGAAACTTTTGGTACCTAACTACATCGAGGCAATTATATCTTCCTGAGCGGTTATTAGTAATACTTCCATTTAAATCTCTCTAAAGTCTCTAATGGCTTGTGGCTATACTGCTGATATCCTCCTTTGCTGCAATCAGCTACAGCTAACATACTCTATGGAATCTCACATCAACTGGCAACTACAACTTGTCAGAATAAGATCACTCTTCAACTACCAAGAAGTCCTAATTGGGCTGCTCATTCCCAACAGCAGTAGGCCGATTATAGTATTAAGTTGGCCATACACTATTCTATTTTTTTCGTTCAACCCATGGGCTAAACCAAAAAATAGAACAGATTCCTCCATCACTGCTTACAAGCGATAATTGAGCAATCGCCCGCTGTCAGACTTGGCAGCCTGTTCTTTCAAAGATGTTCCGACCAGCTCCTTCAATCAGCTGATCGAGGGATGCCAGCCAAAAGGGTGCCGACAGCTGAACCCACTGTGCGAATTTCGTCCAGTTCATCGAGAATCAAACACAATTGACATAGTGTATGGCCCCCTTAAGACTTCAAGATGATGTCAGAAGTTAAAAGAGGAATTTAAAAGAAACAAAAGCACTACCTAATCCAATTATATAAATAATAACATAAATTTTTTAATATAACCTACATAAGTACTTGAATCTGTATTGATGTAAGCATCTGCCATGCCTTGCACAGCAGCGATGCAGCCTGGGGAGAGATGGCTGGCAACACTAGGAGCTACTCAGGCTCTGCTGCATGCTCATATGATGACATGGAACAACCTGACAGACAATAGCAATGAGCAGGAATTATGATTTATCAGTGTGTTGCCGCTCTTTCACTGTCCTATCAGCAGGTAAGGACGTAAGCAACCTTTATTCCCTAACTCTAACAGAGAAAGTTATGACACTCTCTGGCTGTTCTGTCTGGAAGGGGTATATGGATCATAAAAGTAGCTAAACAGAATTAAAACTTGTTTGTCAGACAACAGAGTGTATATATATAATTAATTTGTGCATTTAGCTGTTTATGTGGAGTTCAGTGTTAAGGTCAAGAGCCTTGACTTCAACACAACTCGTGTTACACTGATATGAAAAACTCCATATTATACAATTAATACAGGAAATTTAGACATTACTAACTTTATTCTGATTCATGTGACCTGCATTAATCTTTCAATAGCCATTTGAAACCTTGCTTGCAATGGGTAATTTATTCTTAAAAGCATGGCTAGAAATTCAGTTTATCCACCTACAACGTATTTACCTTTTGACAGGTTGCAAAGTACCAGTTTAATTTATCAACTCTACACAACACTTTGATCACTACTTTGGGTAGACCATACGTGGTTGAATCATTTTAGCGGCCTCCCAAATCCCTTGACATCTTACTGGATGTGATCTCTACATTGAACCTTGGACACCCACCAGAATGGTTTATTTCAACACACCTTTTCCCAACTTTCAGCATTAGGTTCCATGCAACTCTTGGCATTTGGTCACAAGACATATTTACAGTCCTCTAATGCCAGTATAGACAATGCAAATAGGGAAGCTTCTCTGTGACTTTTGCAATCTCAATTAATGTTAATGATTGAGATGAGATGTTGAGGGAAAGTTGTGAGAATCGCTGGATCACACACTGCTGCAGCTGTCACGGTTTAATTTTTTTTTACATTTATGTGCAGTGTACAATGTGTACACTCCATTCAGGTCCCTGCACAGCAGCTTGTTGCACTGCACTACCATGCAGCAACCTCTAGTGGCATGCAGTGCATTGTGATAAAATGCAGCTGAAAGACTAGAAAACATATACTTTTTGTGTGGTGGGAGAAATGGCATACCTTTTGCCCTTTGTATGCCTGGGTGAACTCCCCGGCTCTTGCGTCTCCTGGATTGTAAGCTTTCATCATTATGTATGTTCAATATCTAAATTAGCAGCCCTAAAGAGCACCTTTCTGGACTGTGGGGCCATAAGGTCTCTGAGTTCTTGAAGCTGACATGCTCACACCCATATCCCATGTCTACTTCATTGCCTACATTGACTGCCTCCACTCAGGCACTTTTAGTTTATGAAGTGCCCAAAAGAAATACGAGAGGAGAAAAAAGCCGTTTATGATATTTTTGTCAGAGCAATTCCTGTAGATTTTAAAATGGTTTATTAGGCTATATTAGATTTTATTGTTACTCCGTGCCCGGAGTTCCTTTAGAAAATCTACTCTGTGAATGTAATTATTTCTTTCAGATCAGTAGTTCCTAGGACTCACAGTGCTGGTATCTGTCATTGTAGAGCTGTAAGGATTCAGAGTGGCTACTCTTGGTGTAGGGCAATGTGAGAATAAAAACAAGGGGATCAGTTTAATAGTAGATCTAAGTGTAGAAAATATGTAAGGTTAGTGTTAGACCCATGTGACATTGGCAATTTTGCAGCTGATGCTATCTCAGAGTCTTGATGGCTAGCAAGGAAGCAGCAGTTGCGTGTCACCTCTCTAGTTTGGCCAGAGTAAGGAGCAGGGCCAAATTTCCCACAAGGCCAACCAAGGCCCAGCCTTGGGGCAGCAGGGGTGTGGAATTCCTATCTCCCAATGCCCGGGACATGCAGGTACGGGCGCCGGGCGGGTAGTTGTTTTCTACATTTAGCCCTGCTTTGGGCAAGCAGAGCTAAATGTACAGCAGGGAAGCTGCCACTTGGTTTGTACAAGTTATCCCGGCGATGTCATCGAGATCACTTGTGTGCAGCCTGCAGGTCTGCCATTCTCCATGGAGGGGGGTTTGGCAGGTAGGGGGGCGCATTGAGGAACCTGGCCTTGGGGCCGCAGAGAGAGTAAATCCAGCCCCGGTAAGGAGTTATAGCAAAGGGGAAGCTAGATAGATTCTTAGCAATTATGTTGCTGGCAAGTCATCACCAATTATAGAACTGCTAGTGACACATGGGCCAGGTTTTGGAGGTAAAGCTACAGTTAGGCTTTAAGGAAGGGGATGGTTTTGTGTTGTGGAGAAGGTTATGTGCTGTCAGAGGTTATGTGATAAGGGCTCATTTAGGGGTTAGATCTCAGTATTTTATCTTTAACCTCGGCCCTAACTGAAACTCTAGTAAACTCTAAGAGGGAGAGTTATAAAAAAATCAGCAAAGTGCTTTACAAATATGCATTACAAGTGGCTTACTTCCCAGCAAACAAAAAGAAAGAGAACCATATTACATGACCTGTCAAAGTCACATGGCTGGTCTCTGTCGTAATCACAGCGTGTTCTCTGCAGTGATATTCAGAGAGCATGCTATGCGACAACGCAGCCTGTATTTTATGAAGGAGGAGAATGCAAGTGCAGTATGGAATAAACATTGCATTCTCTAGAAGATAGAGGTATTTGCTCTCTGCAATCCATATGCCCCTAGGTGTTGATGGTGGTCAGGGGTGGGGTGGATAGGAGTTAAATGCATTATTTCATGGCTTAGTTTAAACGATCAGGGTTCAGGCAAGGGGATGATTAAGTGTTAGGCCCCTTTCACGCGGCCGGTCTGATCGAGTCTGCCTAATGCTAGTCTATGGGCAGCCGTGTGTAAAAGGACAAACAGACACCCCTAGGGCTGGCCTTATTTGGTTGAAGCAATAAGGATCACCCAGGAAAATCCAATTCAGAAAAAAAACAAAAAAAAAAAACAGCATGATTGATGAATGACTCCTAGGGCTGGATCCTCACCTCTGACTGCCTGTATCTATTTGAATATCAGCATGTGACATGTGAATATGTGACATTGAATATGTGACACACCGCCCCTCACCTTACTAATTAAGCTGAATAAATAGATCTCAATAGTAGGAGATCAAGCTACAAAAGGTAAGATTTTCACAATGGAGTTCTCAGCTTCAGCCCCTCCGCCACTCAGTCTCAATCCTAGTGCCAATTTAAAAATAAATTTAACTCAAATGTAAATGGCAAATTTATTTATGAACCTATAAGTTTCAGAGGAAAAAAATATCTAAAACAAGTATTTGATCAGTGTGAAAGCCATTCTTCCTTTTACTCACATCGAACATCATGACAACAAGCCTATTGAAGTTCACAGCAAGGGGTTGCCTACCAACTACAAAGAGAGAGATAAGGAAGAAAAGGTGACACACAGTGACAAACACCTTCTGTCATGTTATGCTTATTTTTACATCTAAAATTCTGAGCACTCTAAAATCTATGTATCTATAAGTTCAATGAGGATTTTAGACTTAAAGTAAACAAGTCACATGTCTAATTAATTTAATATGAATGAAAAGCATACATCAAAATCTGTCTGCAAGTTTCTGTAAATCATCAAAAATTATTTTGAGCAGTACCCTATTCCAGGTGCAATGTTGTAGGCTTTGACTACCCTGACTCAGACATATACTTCAATTGCACCCAAAATAAACTCCACCTCCGCCATTCACCATTCCTAATCTGACAAGCAAGCTGAGGGTTTAAAGTGACACTAAACTCAGGAGTAAAACCTTAAAAAAAAAAGAAAAAAACATTCAATTACCTTAACTATTAACAGAAATGCATCTTATTTGTGTATTACTCAGCTGTAGATTCTCAAGTTATCTCTGAATTCATGCGGACACTGTCCTTCCTTCTGGAGGGTGGCTACTTTTGTTCCCCCTGGTCCCTGTGTGTGTTGTAAAGTAGCCACCGCTCCAAGCTCACTTCCATGATGCACTACACTCTCAATACAAATTAGTAAACTAAACGTGAGATTGTAGTCCATCACATGACAGGACTACAGGAGTGAGCCTGGAGTGGTGGCTACATTACAACACACACAGGGACCATGGTGAACAAAAGTAGCCCCCCTCCAGAAGGAAGGACAGTGTCAGCATCAATTCAGAGATGATTTGAGGATCTACAGCCGAGTGATACACAAATAAGATACATTTTTTCTTAATAGTTGAGGTACTTGAATGCATTTTCTATGTTGTAACTCTTGAGTTTAGTGTAACTTTAAGGGAGGAAGTAATCAAATCAGTTTGGATGGACAAACATTGGCCAGTTTCAATTCATATGGGTAGCAAGGTACAGTGGTCCTGACCGGCATGAATACAGGCAATTATGATTTCTGTTTTCTAGGTTGACTTATGAATGTTTGATGCTTGTTCTTGGTATAGCTTAAATTATTTTGTGCAAGGACGATTCTGCAGCTAAGAGTTAAAGCTGAGAGGTCCTCTGATGCGAGACAATTGCTGCCCTGCAAGCTGCTTGACTTCATGCGAATACATATTGTCTTCCAGCTCATGAGTTTGCATAATAGTGACTAATAAAGGAGTTCAACAACAATAAATTGTTTATTTAAGGAGCTCTGATAGCTATGAGCTGCATAACCCCAACCAAGTCTAGTTCTCTTTATAAAGTCATATCTTAAAACCTGCAATTAAAGCAGATGTAAACCTTTAAAAAAAATATAATATTTTTCAGCTTACCAGTCCTCAGAGGTGACTGCATTAGTTTTCTTTATTGATTTCCCTTTATTTTTACCTGATAATCCTGTTAATAACTCAGTTCTTGTCCTTGAATGGCTATGCTGACTCACTCCACTGTATCTATAGTATAGAGGGAGCCATGGTTGTCACCCAGGCTGTACTTCACATTTGTTTTCCCATCTTCCCAATATGAAAACTAATGCAACTACCGCATCTAAGGAATGGTAAGTTGTATTATATTCTTGGGTTACGATATCCTTTAATTCTAAAAGTAAATTGGTGACAGTAGAAGCTTGATCACACTACTGACCTCTTCAATGTTTAATCTCTAAAGCTGTTCATACATTGGTTACATTTCTGCCAAGTCTTACTGATTTGGCCAAAGTTCAATCAGTGTGTGGCCCCATCAGGACACCTCAGTTCGATAAAAGTTGATTTCTCAATTGACTTTTGTCGATGGAGCCGATCTGATCAGTCAATCAGCTGCAGTCATTGATTGTGTATTCTGACAGTGGCGGGTGTGCAATAGACTGGTGGGGAAGGTGGTTGGGGAAGGGGGGAGCAGGGCTTGGATGGAGTATTCCCCTATACATGCTATTAGTGTGAATGAGAAACAGCTCCCAGTATTTGGCCAGCCTAAGAGTAGCAATAACTTGTGAATTATATGGTACAAATGGCTCCCATTTGTGTTGAATTGCTCCATAGCTTCTGAAGGTACAGAGGTCAGTGGCAACTTGTTTTATAGCTCATGTATTGTTTTGTTTGTAAATACCAGAATGTCCAAAGCCTGGCTAGAGATTTTAATATTTAGTGGGGGTTTTACTCCTGTTTGTCAGCACAGTTGCCTATTGCGGAATATTTTTAATACATAGGTATAATATAATATTCCACAATATAAAAGATCCTTCTGCAATTTACCTAGTACTCAGCATTATCAATAAACACTCAAAAAGCAAATGAATAAAGATCTATTCTTATTCCATTTGCTGGATACATCAGAAACATAATTTCCTTTGTCACTTTATTGGCTTTGTGTTGTGGTAACATTGTCTGGCTTTATCGTCACCTGCTGTCCTCCTATGTTCTTGGGGTTTGAATTGTAACAAAAGATGGCTTAAGAAAAAAAGCTTCCCATAGATTAAGAGGGCGGTCAGGCATTCAACACAATCTGACCACCCTCAGGCAACACTATCTGCCAGCTCTTACATAAACATAACAACTCAGCTTGGCCGAGCATTAATGTTTATGCCTGTGCAGAGGGGAGGAGGGCCAAGATAGAACAGGTTTGAAAGCCATCTAATTGATCACTTTCCCTGGCCAGCAGGAATGTTAGGGGTTTTCAGATATAGGATCACCACTTGATATGGCCAAATTAGCAGATCTAAAGAGTGTTATCTCGGGTCTGTGGGTATTCTTAGTCTCAGATGCTGAAGATTAACCACTGTGAGCAAAATCCTTCAGTATAAATAATAGCAGCTCATTTGCACTTCCGTTTTTCAAAGGGACAGTGGATCTGCATTTTTACCACCCTACTGACCACCAAATTACAACTTTACATGGACGCCACTTAAGTGGTACAGCTGGTCGTGGTTGTGATGCTTTTCTGCAAATTTTCTTATAGCATGTCATGCTTGACAGGTTGTGCTGCTTACCATTGAAGTCAAAAGGACCACACCACAACTGCATGCCAAAACACTTGTCATAGTACAATCCTCCCGACCGCCCAACTACAGTTTTACATGAGCGCCGCTTAGGTGGTATACATGGCAGTGGTGCTTTTCTGCAAGTTTTAAAAACATATTTCAACATAAAATCCCCCTTAGGATTGAAGAAAAAAAAAACAGGCATTCAGGAGGCGGTAGTATGACCTCTTGAATTTCTAAGCCAACTCTGAACAGCAATCCGCTACAGGGGTGTGGGTAAACCTGCTGTCCGTGTGAACTTGTTTCCTCATTAAATATGCAGGGTCTGCTTCGTGTTTAATAGTGCTATACAGTGATTTTGCTGGTTTTTGCTTCTCTCTGTTAGTGCCTGTCTACTAGTCAGGTATGACTCACAGAAAATGATGCACTTCCTATGCGGCTGAGATTTGATCTCAGCAGCTGCTGGAGATAGAGTGATAGTGGCAGTTTATGGATAGCCAATAAATAGAAGATTAACCAATCAATATTAAAAAGTGGAGATATAGTGCAGTATCGAAATATGTGAAAGAAACATGCTTACAGATTGTACACCGCTGCCTGCAGTTGAGACTAAGAGGGAGGGTTCACTGCTATAAAGAAATTAATTGTGGGTAAATGCTAGTTTGTGATTTAGAACTCTTAGAAGCACATAATCTGAACCAAGCTGCATTCTTCCTTGAACAGCATTTCCCCACTCCACATACATTTTTTTCTTTTAAAGAGTGCTTTAGCTCCTCCTTCAAAACAATGCTGGGTTTTAGTAGGTCCAGCATGGATTGAAACTGCTACCTTGCAGTGACAGCTGTGATCCAATGCTATGCCTATGCCTTTACCTAAGCAGGTAAATTGGTAAAGCCCCCGGGCTTCTGATCATGCATAAGAGCACGCTAAAGTGGTGCCCTGTAGCATAATGTAACCATAAAGAACAAAGAAAAACCCAACTTCTTTTAAATTGGGATATTTGGAAAGATCTGTTGGCTATCTTGTAAAAGTATAAAGAGGATACAGACGTATTCTGCCTCCCCCACTTAGCAATAAACCACTGCAACAGTGATCTATTGCATTCTGATAAAAACAAATACATCATTATTAAAAGTGATCTGTTGCCACGGAGGTTCATGTTGGGACTGAATCAAGTCTCCCGGTCCTATGCCCATGCTTTCCTATACCCTCAACTAAAGCATTAGCTTCCAACACACATACTGGATGCTATTGATGACAAGTACATAAAATGTCATTAAGCCTTCTGTAATTGCAAATCCACAAAAATGCCATCATCAAACTAATTGCTGTCCACACATACCAATTCAACCTTACCTGTATGATTTGAGATATCACGTTCAAAGTGATTAAAGCATCTCCTAAACTAAAAGGAAAACTTTGTCTAAGGGCTGTGACACTCTGTTGCACAAATTTTGCAATTAGAATACTTTTGCATAAATTATTCTGTGCTAATTAAGTAAAAGTGACACTGGGGAACATTTATTCTTTTACTTCCTAATTAAAACATCTAAAATAAATAATGGTAATAAATAAATATTTGAATCTGCTTCCATATTAAAACAATATTTGTTCAAAAATGTATAATATATTAAAACAGATTATTAAGGGGAAAAGCAATTTGGTATGAAACAAATACATCTGTAAAACAACAACACAATAATCTGGTCTTATACTATGGAAATGGCTCAGGAACTGAAGAGGTTAAGGCATAATACATTCTGCAAGCATGCACCATCAAGTTTGTTGCTCCATTCAGCACCATGGACAGAGATAAACCAAGTGAATCCATTCTCACACTGCAAACTCAGCACTTGTGCTCAGGAAGCATAATTTTGTGTACAGCAAGAATATTTTGCAAGAGTCTAATATGAATTCAATAGGAAAAAAAAAATCTTCTTAGAAATAGTTCCATCAAATGTGTACAAGCACGCTACAATTTTTCAGTCAACTAACATTATGTTCCCTATGCCAATCTTAATCATTTTGAGACATTTATTACCTGTATGCTGATGGCTTGCAGGGCTCTGTGCCAGCTGAACTGACAAACCCCACTCACTCAGTGACTCAGCACAGTGTGACTGGCATTATGAGGGAAGTGGAGACAGGACAAATTATATATAGCAAGAATAACTGTAATAGCTAG
Organism: Nanorana parkeri; assembly: GCF_000935625.1. Taxonomy (NCBI): domain Eukaryota; kingdom Metazoa; phylum Chordata; class Amphibia; order Anura; family Dicroglossidae; genus Nanorana; species Nanorana parkeri. The sequence continues at coordinate 634,847 of NW_017306470.1, forward strand.
TTCTAATTCACGTATCTGTGTCCCTTTGGGTGGCTTTTATCCATAAGGCAAGGTCAAAAGGGATGTTGTCTACAGCACACAATAAGCTTTTAGCTCTTGCTCTCTCTTATTTGGTCTATGACAACATCACCACTATATAGTTAAGTTCTCACAATTGAGCTTCTCCAGAATTAAAACACATTTTATCCTGTCTATTGACATATAATATGTCAACGGAACAGTGGTATGCTTGACATCAATTCTATGGAACAAGTGAAACCAATCAGTGAACTGCTTATGCTATCCAGCAAGCATTGTGCCTAAAGGGTTAGTTAACCTAAAAGTGATGCTTTAGTTCTCCATTCTTACTAGTAGGAAGGTGCCTGGGTTATTTGCCCTGAACACTCCGGTTTCAGTGGCACACCCTACAATGGCTCCCTGAGTATCGCCTGAGGCACCCATCTCAACTGGCCTCATTGGATGCACAGCCATGCTAACTTATCTTGCGTAATCCAACAGCGAGGTCTACATACCATGTCTACCTTTTCTGTCCACCTGTGAGGTTTGACTGTTCCCACTCTACTCTTTATGTTCCAGAATCTCATACAGCATTCTCTGAAAAGTTTTGGGATCTGTTGGGTGCCTCGATTCTCCAGAATCTACCAAAAATGTAATTATCAGTTTGAATTGACTTAACCTGTAAGTCAAAAAGTCCACTCAGCTTCGGGGTAGGTAGGTCTGATTCATGACATTTCAGCCGCATTTTTCCCTTTATGATGAATCACCAATCACACTCAAATTATCAAGGCTAGTTTTAATAAGTATGTACCGGTATACATAGATACCGGTATGTATTTTAAGGTTTTAATTTGCAATTTTGACTGGTGTGTAAAAGAAATGCAGTCTTAACAAAAACAATTCTATGATTCCAGAGCGGAGGACAGTAGTTTCAGAAGAGAGCAATAGGTAGAGCTTGTTCGATCCCTAAACATAACCTATTTATTATTTTGTTTCAATTTTTAAAACTGGGAAGAACTGTCACTATGCAAAGTAACACCTAAACCAGACATGCAGGATAATTTATTGTCTGTGCCGACACTTGAAGTCTGTGTGAACCATGCAGTGTCTGGGCTCAGCATCACCATTACATCATTTTGCCTGACACGAAGGACCAGGGAAGAGACATGGCTTTTATTTTTTTCTATTGCAAAGAAAGCCAGCATGCCAACAAATCTAAGTACCGTATAAGGTTTCCTGGACAATTCATATTAGGAAAAACACACCAACTTTTCCAGGGTCTCCACATGTCACCTTAAAAAAAGAGGGCCACTGCGTCCTCAAAATGTTGGTGTTTTTTGCAGATATGGTATTAAAGTATACTTTTTGCTTGAATTTTAATTTGTTGGCATTTATTTGCAAATTGATTTTAACTGCACCATCACATAGCCGTGAACCCAGCCCTACACATGGATTTATGAAGTATGTACAGAATTATGCACTCATATTTTGTCCTGACTTGTTTCTGACTCCGATCTTGCCAGCAAGGACATGATGAATATGAGTAATGGCCACAAAGAGTTAAATATTTTCTTATTTCATCCACATGTGCATGCAGTACACATATGGGATAGATCTTGCATGTTGCCTTCAGCCGCAGGCACTTGTTTGACAAAGTCCTTTCCATGACAGCCCAGAGATAAGACACTAGTTGTGGTACTGAAAGCAATTATTGCAGTGAAATGATTTACATAGAGGGATACTGCAACCACAACCACAGGCTAGAACAACTTCACACAAGTGTAACGTACTGCCAAAGTTAAAGTGTAACTCCATGCAAAACGTAAGGATTTTTTTTTTTCATTTTTGGACAGAATAGGAGAATGAGGAAAACAGGGACACACACAGCAATACATCTCCAAGTGTGTCCCACTTGGAGATTTCTCTTCACCTCCTCTTCTGGTGACAAGCTATAGGGGTTATGGTATATGGGGAGAGTACAGACCTCAATCCCCTACAAGGTGTCACTGCAGTCATCAATGGGTAACAACTGATGTGATTGCCCTGAACATATTACTCTCAACTCTTCAAGCTGACATCAGCACACCATGACATGGGAAAACAACATGCATCTATTTGCTGTATTGTTCATCTGCATTCTGCCTCTTGAACAACTTTACCACTGTCCAGCATAGCAACCACACCTTCAAAGCATGCAGAACCAATCACCTAGCAGATACTAGACTTAGTACTCCTCTTCAATTTGTCTGCGTCCCCCCTAATTTCACCTTATTGGCATTTGGTGTTGGAGCTTTGGGGAACCCTTTGACAGTTTAGTTTTAATCACAAAAGGGATGGCTGCTTTTAAATCATATAATTACAAGTGTTATATTACAACATTCAGATGTAAATTGTGCTTAGCATCTTTAAGTCATTCATGCTACAAAGTAGTTCATGTTACAATGGTATCTGGGAACACCTCTGACCAACTTTTTTTTTTTTTAAGTCATCCTGTCGTGAATTACCTTTGCTGAAAAAGTCTGTCTGCTTTCCCTAAACCTGGTTTGACTTTGCTACTAAGGAATGAACATCCAAGTCTACAGGGCTAAGCCCTGTCCCCTGCAGTTAAGTCCCTCCCACCCAAATCCCCCCTTTCCCCCAGCCCAAAGAAAGCACTTTTATTGAATGTGATGCTTGGACAGGACATAACCTAAGTTCAATTTAGTGAGCCAATTCCAGGCAATTAAGGAATTCAGTGAGCTGCACATGCTACTCAGTAAACATATGGACCCTACTAACGTTTCAATCAATTTACTTTAAAGTGACAATATTGACCATATCGGGTAAAGGGAAGAGTTGTGTCTCCTACCTTCCCTTCATTTTATTGCTACAGTCTCTGTTATTGTCTTTGATACTGTACACTTTCAAGGAAGTCCCCACCTGTGCTGTGGTTCCATTTCTCAACCCCTGCTGTGTCCTGTAGTGATGTACAGTTTGGAGGATGGAACCATGGCACTTGGCGGTGACACGGGTATTGGAAACTCCTGAAACTGCTAAATGCCGAAGACACTGATGGAGGCTGTGCCAGAACAGAGGAGAAACAGAAGACGAAGGCTGATGGAGAAGTGAGAATAATCAATATTTTCTTGCAGGGAACTTTCATCCTGACAGGATCCTTTTAATCTGAGTTCTGTTTCATTTCCTAAAAAAAAAATACACACAGCTCCATAGGGGGTCAGTAGGATTGTGCTGCTTACAACACGTCCTGTGTAACATCCTCCCTCTCTGCTCATCACCATTTATTCTTCCAAGACAGGTGTGAAACTGATTGGTGCTTGAGAGAAAATGCCTAAAGATTGCCTTTTATTGAGATTGAGGATGCTGGCTGGGCCTGTTTCTTAAAACAACTCAGTCATTTTTCTTTATAAAAAGAATGACAAAGTAAAATTATCAACCAGATAAAAAATCTTTATCAAATGACTTTTTCAATACATTTAATTATATGAAAATACACCGTTTTAAATCTAATCAATTGAAATTAGTTATATTTAATGCTCTCATAGCATTAAAAATGTAGACTAAGTATATTCTACCCTGAATAATTTAATTTAGGAAGGGAATTTTGCTGAAATGTATCAGTAAAGCTTTCTTGTAGTTGCAGCTACAGAAAGAGATAGATAGATAGATAGATAGATAGATAGATAGATAGATAGATAGATCACATGAAAACAACTTTAGCAACTGTCCATGCATGAATGTGGTTTATATCAATTCAGTGTTCTCTTGTTACAAATCTTGCTCAGCAAAGCAATACTGCTCAAAGTATCAGTGGCTGATATGGTGAATAATTAGAGGTTTTAGGGAAAATATCCCATACACAGAAAATGTCCTTATATATAGCAACACAAAAGCATTTAAAAAATGCAATCATGAAATAAATGCCAAGACAACTTTGGGCAAAGAAATGCCATTCAGAATAAACATTAAGGTACTTGAAATAACTGAACATAGAACCTTATCTGGACAACCTTAAATCCCAAATTGATAAGTCCTGGACCTGTACCTGTAAATGTCAATGTGTAAATGTCAAATGTCCCTGCAACCTCATACAATGACTGTATGCAGTTACATACACTTCATACAGCATTATAGTCAAAGGTTACCTTGAAAATATTATTATAAAATGAAGCCTGCTCTAAGAACATACTGTGCTGGGCTGATATTCCAGCAATCTCCCATGTTTATGACACTGACCATAGAAATGTTTTTTCCCATAATTCATAGTGTTTCTGGCTAAGGTATAAACCAGTTTCTATAGCATAGAAGAACAATTCTTTAATTGTGAACAATGCCAAAGGGAGCAAATCAGGAGTCGCAGTCATAGTGGGTAATGCTGGCTTTCTGATTACTTTCTATTTGTCTGTCTGCCTTTCTGCCTGCCATTTTAGGGAAACTGGATGTTGTATGATAATTCGCATAGCAATGGGTGATGGTTGTTATTTAAAGGTACAATCCATATAAAACTGGTATTACAGGTGTCAGGTACCAGAGAGATGAGTCAAAGCACCTCAGTTTCATCTCTACTTACCCACATGCTGGAAGGAGCCGATTATTAATACAACCAGCCAATCAACCAAATGTTCATCAGTAACATAACAAATATCAGATGTGGGTAGACACTACATTGGCTTTTCATAAGGTAGACACTACATTAGCACTTCATAAGGTAAGTGCAATTTTCAAGTGTTTTAGTTTAAGTTGGCATCAGTCCTGTCCAGACTAATTTCTGGCAGGAATATGGAGTTCAAGTGATATCGCATTACCCAGTGAGTTTCCTTTTTCCATCCTTCAGCTGACACCATTCAAGAACTAAATGAACATGTACTCAATTTAAACCTTATCAAAATTCCACCTAATATGGCAAAATATATCTTTTTTTTTTAATTTATCAACCACTCTCACTGATTTAGTTTCATTACTGAGACCTGACTGTATCTTTGTTCGGGGCTAAGTCCAGCTAACTATCATTTCACTGTCCAATTAGAATGTCTCAGTGACCAGTAAAGACACTCTCACTGGACAGGGAAGCTGCATTTGGCAGAGCTTAGTCAAAAAATCAGGAAAGTGAAGCTAAATCAGATAAAGGCACAAAAGAGGCCTTTCTGGCTAGTTAAGGTAACAACAGGCATCTTGTGGTGTCTGCACTTATGCAGAAATGTTAATTTTAAACTTTCAGAGCATTTTCACTTTGGGAATATCACAGAACCATAGCCACACCATGGCAGTGTGCACATTACCTAAATCTGATCCAATCTCTAAAAGATTGTCTGTAGGACTAATTTACATATTCGGGACTATAGTTGATGATAGACTTATATATATATATATATATAGTGTGTGAGAACCTCAAAGTAATAATTCTACACTGAAAGTGCTGAAAGACTAAAAATGTTTTTAAACTGTTCAATCAGTTTTATGTGGCTTTTATAAAATAATTTCCATGCAATATATTAGCTAAACATGATGGCCACCATCTAAACTCCATCTACGTTATTCTCCCCAGGCCTAAAGTTTAGACACAGAAGTATGAAAAACAACAGCAATCTGCAGAGGTACTAGGGTACTCACATAAGATTTGAAGTATCTGGGTGGAAGATTTAAATGTGTTGGGCATTGACTCATGACCAACTGTGCAGGTGATCTCTGCCTGGTCATCCTCTCTGGTCACTGGGAAGCTGATGATGCTGACAACTGTGAAGGTTTTGCCATTAGGATCTTTTGTCTCTGAGTTTCGTGCTCCTATGAGGAGAGAAATAGGCTTTGGTAACATGAAGCAAATTAAGTCTTAATGTTAAATTACATTTCTCAGACAATACTTTATAGATGAACACCATTTAAAGCAGAACGATAGCACTTTTTTACATTAACAACATTTATAAAACTGGACAAAGGTTTATTGCCAATTGCCTGTAATCTTAATATTCACAGCTCAAAAGTGTCCAGAGGTTACCTTCTGCATTAAAGTGGCATTAAAGGCAAAACATTTTTTCCCTCCCCCCAATGTAAATGTTAACACTTACCTTAAATGATGTCTCTTTTTCCGATCTTCCTCTTCTTTCCCCATGTTTTCATCTGTCCCTCCAGCGGTGTGACGTCACTCCGATCCAGCGCTGACTGCTCTGTCTCTCCGATCCAGCGGTGTCTGCAGGCGGGTGCCCGCGTCCATAGACTTACCTTGCGTCTCTGCTCGTCTCCCGGCCGAGAATCGGAACTGCGCATGCCCCAAGATCCTTTGCAGCCGTACGAGCAGTTCCTGATTCTCGGCGCGGGAACGAGCGGCGATAACGAGGTAAGTTTAAAAGGACTTTAAGCGTTTTTTTTTTACACTTCTTGCCTATATCTACTGCTTGCTAGCAGTAGATATAGGCAAAAAAAACGGAGGGTTTAGAACCCCTTTAATATTGACACTATCTTTCTAATCTCTCCCAACATATGGTGGCATTTACACGAACCACAGATGTAAAGGGGGCACTTTACTGGCCAACATTATAATGGGGCATTTCATCTCCACTGACCACCAATTTAAGGGGACACTTCATTGACCACTAATATTACATTGACATTTACACAAACCACCAATATAATGTGGGGCATGCATTATGGGTAGCTGTTTACTGACCATCAGTGTGAAGAGGCTGAAGCTAGAAGGGCTACACAGACCACCAGGGTATCAGTAAGTAGAGGTGTGCAGTGGTGTACCTGTTATTGGGGCGGCAAAATGCCAGAAACTGGTTCACTGGTGGTTTTCATTAAAATTCTACTATGGCGTCCCACGATATATAGTTATGCTCCTGCATGCACCCAGAGGTGCCTGCTATAGCCCATCAGTGGCAGCTCAAAACATTTAGATTTGCTTTCACCATAGTCCTAATTACGGCCCAGCACACGTTAAAAAATTATATATAAGGTTGCCGACATGAATGTCATACATTAGATTGCCATTTATAACACAAATAGGGAATGCTCATATGTTTGTAGGCAGTTCTACAATCCTGGCTGCTCTGTGACTGTGTCTACTTGGGAAGAGCTAATCAGCAGGGATGGATTTTCCCAGCCAATCACTATTGTTTTCCTACATTCTATTGCCCACTGCTCTCCCACCATCCTCCTCCACAGGTAGAGAGGTGCAAGTTTTCCCAATACAAACTTGCATATTTGTACAAAAGTCTGTATTTAAAAATATTGTTTGTTAGCTAGGTCTATAGCCAGCTACTGTCTGCGTGCAGATTAAGGTACAAACCCACTAAAATAAAAAAAAACCCAGGACACCCTCATTAGCCCCCTAACCAAATCTAACCGAGAATTCCTAGGTGCTTACTTGGATCTCCTTGACAGCAGCAGACTCTTCTGGTGTTTAAATTCTTGGGTCTGAGAATTTCTTCCAGTGCTGCCTGTGCCTGTAAGTAACCCATAGACTGGGGCTGTAATTCCAGCATTGGAGTAGAGCCTAATTCCAGCCTATGGGGAGTTACTGTGCAGGATTGGCCAAGGAAGATTAAGTAAACACCTGGGTTTGATGGTTCTAGCTTAGACTAGGTTCAGAGGCAAGAGAGGTGGCCTGGTTTATGTTTTAAGAGAACATGACAAGTTCACACAGCCACAGGCATGACAGACATGCATGATCAGTGACCCTATAAAAGAGGTGGGAGACAACGGGAAGGAGTTATTTTACACACCGTTTACACAGAACATTCCATATCCTGCACACTTCCTGTACAATTGAAATGCATCAGAGGTGATGCTGGGAATCTAGTGACATCGGTCAGGATGGCTCTGAATGATTCGTGGCTTTACATCTCTATATTGCAACCTGTCAGGAAGTCCATAACTAGGAATTTTACAGGATTTAGCTCTCTCCCTCTCGGCCTTATCACTTAGTTATCAGACATACTGTGCAGCAAATTGACTGTCAATCTGGATCATCAAGGAGTGATGCAGCATGCAGAAAGGCATTTATTGAGAAATGTGAATGACCTTGGACCCTGTTTACCTATCTGTATTACTAATCAAACATCTGAGAAAATCTTTCCAAAGTGATTACATTTTCATAAAGCAAAACTAATGGATACTTTGTAGTGCTAAATACACTCATAGCTGTGGAAGCACTGATTCAGTATTCTGTCATTGCGGGCTTGTTCACACCAGATGTAGTTTTAATGCATTCCGTTACGGTTGGCTGCTGCATCTAAAATGCATTACAATGCAGTCAGTTCAGTTGCAGTCAGAAAAATACTGCTGGCCACATTTCAGCTTCACCCGATTGGAAAGGGAACGCAGTAAAATGCATCATAATTGCATGAACATGCATCAGATTGCAACGGAACGCTTTAAAATGAAAAAAATAAAAATAAATGGCAGCAGTAATGATCTCCTCATCCTGGGACTTACTCTTTGTGGGCAGAGGAAATTTACAAAGAAGGGAGCTTTGCAGCCATGTGTGGTGTGGATGTAGATGTGTTCCTCAAATATGTGGAGGAGTGCCCACTCCTCTACGACCTCAAGCATCCGCAGTACAAAAATAACAGCCAGGAGATGGGGAAGTGGTGGGAGATCACTGCAAAAAACCCATGTACTACAGAGTATGCATGATCTTTCACCACCCCCACCACTCCTCACATGCTTGTGTTTGTCTGACACTGTCCTACTGTTCTCTGACAGTGGGTGCACCAACACTACAGTCAGCACTAACACCATGCCTGCAAACAAAGGAAGCATGTCTGAGCTACAACTTGACTCCAAACAGCAAAGGAAGTGCACTGACAGGAAGAAGGAAGTGACATAATAGTCTAATTTGCATTTTGAGGTAAAGAAAAACGTATCAAAACGGCATCAAGTAGCATTGCACTGCAGCTGCACAGACGCACACAGTTCTGATGCAGTTCTGATGTGAACAAGTGCGTCAAGTGAAGACTGAATATCTTTTCTTTGTTCTAATTGTGGATTTTGGTAGGATGTATCTGCAGCAGTCTAGCTGCTCTTATTATTATTGTTGGTAGTCTCTTCTGGACGTTTATTTTATAGCATTTAAATTACTGTAGTGTAGTAGCCTGAGGATGTACTGTAGGTGTGGCTACCCATTGTAAGGAATCTGTCATATCCATGTTGTCTTCTCATGTTCTTCTTAGACTGGTATTAAATGTGTCCTTTCCAGTAGTTTTGTGCTAGCATTCAGAGTATTTAAAAAAGCATGTTAAGTGATTGTCACCTTGACTTCTAGCTCTCATTGAAGCTAACATGAGCCTTAGGAACTGCTACTAACTTTGTTTCAGAGAAGAGCTGGAACTGGGTCTTTGATCTTTAGCACTGTGTCGACTAACACTGTGCTTTTCCAGCAACGTCTTTCAGATTTTAACATCAAAAGGCGCAAATAAAACCAAAATTGAAATGTTCACAAATGAAGCATGAAGACAATGCATTCATCTCAGAATAACCCTGACTTATCGCCACTGCTGTGTTAAAGAGTGCAGTGTTTGTCATCCCCTAATTTAGGCAATAGGCCACACGTTTGGAGAAGGCCTTCTTCCATACTAGAAATATTTTTGCACTCTCCACCCTCCTCTATAGGTTGCCCTAGTCCACTTGCATTGCTGGTGTTGTTTACATTGACAACGAACCCAATCTTTCTCCATGCCACCATCACATCCAAAAACAATGGGTGCATCCAACTGATGGTCCTCATTTATTAAAGTGACTAATAATCCAGAAGGGCTTTCTTTATTGCCCTAAGGCATCCAATCCTAAGCAAACTTGCACTGAAAAACTACAACTGGGGTTGTTTGCTGTGGAAGCCTACAGGCAGTTCTTTGAACATTTCACAGTGTGACACTTCTTTTATTTTTCTTTTGTTATTGATTGTTATTAACCCTTAATGATAATGAGATGCAGATCTATGTGTTAATTCCTATGTTCCCACACCAGTACATGGACCTGTGCTGTCTATTTTTGGCCATTTAAAGGATAACTATGAGATGAGTGATTTCCACTCACCTCATAGTTCTAGCCGACCTGTGACAATGAGACTGTCACAGGTCGGCTCAGTAGATCGGGAGGTGAGCGAACACATACCAGGTTTGCTCACCTCTCGATCCTGTCACGGCTCTCTGCCGTGACAGGGGAAGGGGCTGGATTCCCCTCTGCCCGCTCCGATCTGCCAGCGCTGACTGGCGGAACGGACGGGGGAGGGGGCGGGTACAGCTGGCTCTGCCTCTAGATAGGCAGAGCCAGCTGTCACTCACGCAGCTGGGCGGATCCCGCCATCTACATCGGGATACGCTCCGGCGTCTCAGTATACCGCGAGCTGTAGCTCGCGGTATACTGAGCTTAGGGTAACGGGAGGACGCTAGTTTGTGTCCTCCCGTTACCCTAAGGAAAACTATGGGGAAAAACACTGACCCCATAGTTCTCCTTTAAGGCTTAAAACCTAATTAAGAAATATGCAAACTGATCTGCCAAAGCTTTTATAATTCTGTCCAGTCAATTTTGAGATTTACATACTTTGGGCAGACAGCACAGCCTGGAGGCTGACACACCTTTCTTTGCTAGGGTTAAGGAATACTGTACAGTGGTGTCCCCACCCTGTCCAGAGCCAGCTGACTGGACATGGAAGGTGCAAGAGCATACTAATTAGTCTTCAAATCTGTTCGCTCCTTCAGTCAGCATGATTCTTGTCAGCACATGTGAATGCATCAGAGCTTGATTACCTCCTAGTGCTGCCTCTCCCTCTCCCAGTCTGAGTGGTGTGTTATTTAAACCTGCCTGGAGTTCAGCTCTAAAGTAACTGTTTCGCAAAGTTCAACCAGCAGACCCTGCCAAAGACCACATTACATTTCTACCTTTCTGGTGGGCGGCGAGTAAATCTTTGCAAGCACTGCTGCTATCCAAAACTTTCTAACTATGTTAGATACCATGTCCCTTACTGTATTTTCTCCTACTGGCTGCAATGTCAGGGGCCAGCGGGGAAGAACCGCAGTACCTAGTGGAAGGAAATGCTAACCAACAAACCCAGACATGTCAGGTAGGAGCAGCACTTGAATCTTTGAAAGAAAGCAAACATTTAATTTGCAACCCTCTGAAATGTGTTCTACTACAGGCTCTGCTGGTTGCATTTTGTAATCCTTTACAGTACACAAGCATGTCCCCAATAGGGAACGCATGTAGCTACAAGTTCAATTCTTCAAAAAAAGTACCTTGATTCATCTCTACATAGCCTGAGTTTTGTGATGTACTTCCAGGTTTTGGACTGATATTATGGAACCAAGCTGTATAACAAGATGCCACCTGAAGACTAACACAATGCAGCTCTTCTTTAAGTGAAGATGTGCCAAGTGTATCAGATCATAAAAAAACCTAATAGAAGCAGTATTAAAGGGCTTGCATAAATGGTCAGCAGTGTAAGAAATCATTCTTTAAATGTGTGTATTTCATTGGTTGTTTAAACTCCACACATTTTAACTAACACTACTGGAAATGCCAGTCTACACAACCGTATATAATTCACTTCAAATTCTGCAATTTAAAGCAGTTTCCAAACACAGTTGAAATACAAATTCAAAACACTCATGTTGTAAAGCCCTAATGTATGTAGAGCAGAACTGGAGCCAAACAGACAGCAGCTAATGCACTTTTTTTGCAGAGTGGGTAAGAATTTAAAGCTTCTGTTAGTTGTTTCCAATCAGTGACCCTGGTGGGGAGCGTCTTCCTCCTATGGAGACACTGAAGAAGCCTAAAGCTGAACTCTAGACAGACAGGTAAAAAACACCAATTCATGCAGGTACTGTATATGTTCATTAATAATCATTAGAGTGAACCTGTGCATGACTATGCACACTAAAGGATTTGCATGTTCTAAAGTTCCAGGGGTGGCAAACTCTGGCCCTCCAGCTGTGGTGAAACTACAAATCCCATGATGCATCTGCCTCTGCGAGTCGTGCCCGTGGCTGTGAGAATCTTGCAAAGCCTCAAGGGACTTGTAGTTCCACAACAGCTGGAGGGCCGCAGTTTGCCACCCCTGTTCTAAACAATAAGCACAGGCTAAAACAAGCTCCCCACTCACATCCATCTGCAGCTATAGGCATTGTGGAAAAATTCACCCCTAAATTTCACAACAGAGGCACAGAAAGCTCAGCTCTTTTCCTATTACTTTTTATTGCGGTAGAATCTTGACAACCTGCCAGCCTTCTGAGATAAACACACAGCAGATGTTTATAAGCTCACAGACAAAGACTAAGGCCGCATTCACATTCGTGACATGTGGAACAACATGTCCATTGCACAAGATCACATGTCACACCTTTATGTGCACTGCAGTGCCATTACTTCTTAAAGGCACCCCAATGCTCCTAGCGATTGCATATGTGTAGTGGTGCAATGTGATTTTGATAATGGGGTCATGTACATTTAGACTGCCCTACCACAATGCACTAAAAAATTGTGATGTTGCGTCACACGTGTGAATAGGGCCAACTGCATGAGTCACACAAATTATTCCCTGAGTTCCATACAAACAACTGCCGGGAAGCACTATTCAAAGCAATGCTAACTTCCAGTGCCTTCAGCCGCAGCTGTTCACATGAGTTTCATGAAAAAAATCATAAGACAGATGCAATTGGCCCCATTTGCAAGCGTGAATGGGACCTAAATCAGGCTTTAGAGTCTTTGCTGTGATCTTTGAGGTCTTCACAGTTTGTGCAGTTAGGGAGGTTAGTGAAGGCTTGTTTTAATGTCTATAGTTTGGACATGGGTGCATGTTAAGTGTATTGTTAAAAGCAACTAGTAAAAATACCTAAATTTGACTTGATTTCAATCCTTTGCAATCCCCTGTACAACAGAGCTCAGACTAGGAGAGACAGAAACAGCACTAGAAGACAACCTTCTCTGCTGCAGTGCTCATAAGCTGCCAGGGAACATGCTGACAGAAGATAGGGTGATAGAGAGATAAGCTCATCAGTCTGCTGCTTCTCCTTCACTATCCAATCACAAGCTAGGAACAGGGAGAACACACAGTTGTGAGACTTAAGACTCTGACCCTTCATCATATTAAAGTAAAACAAATTGTGTAATAATCACAATACCAAAGTATAATGCCTTTCTTTACCTTCCAGCTCTTCAGGTCCTTTGTACCATTTAATGTTGGCAGCCGGTTTGCTGCCACTTGTTGTGCACCTCAGAATGGCATTTTCCTTTTCATTAAATGGTTTTTCATATCCAGTAATCTTGGGTTCCTGGGGTACCCCTGGGAGTAAACACAATAAAATTAGCGAATGGACTGTGAAAAGGACACACAATAAAAAAAAAAAGGCGATGAGAGCCAGACCTACATGACAGCTTTTTTAGTTTTGGCATTAAATTATTACTAAACGGAATATAAGAGAAATGAGTAGGGATGCACCGATTTATCGGCCGCCGAAACATATCGGCTGAAAATAGCACTTTTGACAAAATGCTGAAAGTGGCATTTTTCTGCTGAACATCTGTGATTTCTCTCCTCCCCACTGGGCGCTGGTCTGTGTCCCAGCAGGGAAGAGAGAAACTGTCATAGGCGGCCAAGCGGTGCGTGGGAGTAGAGCGCTGTGAGTGGCCGGAGTCTCTCCTCCCACACCGCTCAGCCTCCTGTCACACATCAGAGGAGAGCGGCTGTATGGGCGGAGACAGCCAGGGCTGTCAGAGGAGGCCGACCGACGGGGGGTCGCTGAGTGTTTGAGGACATACCGGTAGTATGGTTACTATATCCTCAATTATGAATGAATGGGAAGTGATCTACATCACTTCCTATTCATTCGTGGATATAGTAAACATACTATATCCACAAATGAACAGGAACATTCAGTATAGAGCATTCCTGTTCATTTATAACTGGGGCTGCAGAAGCAAAGATTAAGGACTGTGTTCTCAATTTATTTTTCTATTTTAAAATGGAAATATCAGGGGTCTGTTTAGACCCCTAATATTTCCAAGAAGCCCTTAAAAATTACTAAAAATAAATACAAATTAAATATAAAAAAATTAAAAGTTTATAAAAAATAAATAAAAATAACATTTTAAATTTTTTTATTAAAACGTTAAAAAAAATTTCGGTTTTCGGCCCGACATTTTTTTTAATTTCGGTTTTGGTTTTAAAATTTTCATTTCGGTGCACCTCTAGAAATGAGGATATAATATTTTACAGAAAAAGAACTAAACTCAAACGCTCAGCCCACTCAAACTTCATATTTCAGGTTTAATAGATGTTGAGTTGATCTAAACCTTCACAAGCCTTCAAAATTCAAAATTAACACAATACATGATAATTAAAATATATCTAAAGCCGAAAACTTTGTTTTTTTTTGATAGAGTAGGGAAAGGTTAAAATTCCGTCTTCAACATCTTCCAACAGAACAGGTGTCACATTGGAAGATTTCCCTCACCTGTTTTGGTGACAACCAGGCCATTTGTCCGAGTAAGCTAACCTAACCATTCCCTCCTCTATTCAAAACTAAAGACATTTTCCCAGATGAGAAATCCGGTCGGGACAAAGGTACAGTTGACCGACATGTTTTGCAGCTATGTGTAGACTCTTGTGTAGAATACTTGTTCTACAAGATGATAACAGAGTTATTTTGCCCAAACCAATCAAATGATGTATAAAACTACGCTAGAGACAAGACAACCAGGAGGTAAGTTGCATGCAATCTGCAGATGATACCACGGTATCGTCTTAGAGTTCCTTGATCCTGGAAGATTAGTAATGAATGGTATTATATGATTAGGAATCCTTCATTTAATTTGTCATCTGTGGTGCCACTGAAATACCAAGGCTTCTAGTGTTAGCTTTAGATGTTGGTGGTAGGCTACATTCACTGGCAATCTTGAATATTCCTGCCAAAAGAACAGCGTTGACTATCTACCCTGCACTGTTTAGGTCTGTGTCAACAGGTTTTGGACTTGTGTCGATGACAACAGCTTGAGATCATTTACTAACTGCTGCATTTGACCTGCAGTTGACCTCCTTCTATCAGGTTTTACATCCCTATAGCTTCACATTGGAATGCAAACCCCTCTGATGCAAACAAAAGCCCATTGCCTTAATAAGTTTCCATGGGCCAAGAAGCATGAGGTGACTAAGGAAGGTTATCT
Source organism: Nanorana parkeri (assembly GCF_000935625.1). NCBI lineage: Eukaryota > Metazoa > Chordata > Amphibia > Anura > Dicroglossidae > Nanorana > Nanorana parkeri. The sequence continues at coordinate 649,994 of NW_017306470.1, forward strand.
GTTGTCTACCAAAAGGGCCTGGCCTGGGAAGAATCTCTTTTTGAAACATAATATTAACAGTCCTGACTACCAATAATCATTATTATAGAATTATATCTTTATTGTTAAAATAAATTAACGCATGCCGGCTATTGGGTGGAATGGGAAGCATACCTATAACTGTCACCATTGCTTTGGCTGTCCTGACAGGCATGGTGAAAATTGAGCAGGTGTACTCGCCCTCGTCAGCTAACACCACATTGCTAATACTGATAGACAGCTGATTTGGTGAGGACCTGACCAGCTGGATTCTGTTGTCTCTGAGAGCTGTGGAGAAGAAAGAAAAATCATTTGTCAAAAAAATATGGTAGCATCCAAGACCAACACAACAATTACAGATAGATAGGAACAACAAATCTACAAAGGATACAAAAAAAACCTAAGGTATGACAACACAGGATTCTTCTAGTTTAAGCAAACCCTATCTGAATGACATCTAGTTTGCTAAAGTACTCTGTAAAAACAATTGCCTTTTCAATCTTTGTTTTTACCTTCTTTACCTAAGAACAGCTGATTTTGTGCAGCCTCTGTAAAATCACTTCCTGTCTGCGTGCATTCACCTCAGCAATGGCTGCATGACATTTCTCAGAGCAGGCCTTTCTGAAAGGGACAATAGTGGTGAGCCATGCCTGTGTAATGTGTGTTGAAAATGGTCATGTTTAGTCACCATGGGAAGCCAGTTAGACAACGCAGTATCACAACTGGGAGGGAGGAACAGAGCATGGTCACTCTATAGCAAGAAGCGGCTGAACAAGGACCTTCTTGACAAGTTTATCAGGTACTATTTTAATAAAACCTGCATATTCATAAAATATTATACATTCCTTTTGAGTTTACATTAACATGGTAAAGCTTATATGTGATTTTAATGACTTACCCAAACTCAAAAACGTTAGTGCATGTAACCCTTAACATAGATAATTAGCTAATGCACAGATTTTTTGTTTTGTTTTTTTTAATAAACTAACTGGTACTTGTTTCTTCTTATACCACTACACTCTGTTTTACTATTAAATACCTGGTGAACTTGCCAGTTCCCCTCCCTCCCAAACTGTTGCTTTCTGACCACGCTAGCGATGGAAAGGTATCCGTCCTAGTGGGGTCAGTTTAGGTCTCACCTACTAATAGGGGGTTGCAGGACACCATGCCCACGCACAGCATGCCTGTAAGTCCTGAATTTAGACCACTGCTGACATGCCTCCTGCTGCTGAAATGCTTTCCACTGCTGACATGCTTCCCAGTGTTGACACTCCCCCCTGCACAGCCGATGTGAGTCGCACTTTGCCATATGGTGTAGGTTGTGAGTGTTCAGGGATGTCAAACATCCCTGTATCTCCCCAACAGAAAGAGAACTCCACTGCAGCTTCTTGCACATGTATCATTGGTAGAAACTGCCGGTCACAAGGAGTCACCGCCCCCTGGGGATAAAGTTACATGGCCACCTTAGAAAGCAATGGAAAAAAAAGATAGTGTGAATGGTCTTCCTTTTCTTTTTTTTAATGAGATGTGGAGCTAATATAGGCATTTACATGGTATATTTTTCTTTTTATCAAAGGCTGCACATATTATTTATGATTAGCTATCTTATATGACATCTTGAAATGCTATTAATGCCTAAGCAGTATTCCGAAAAGTCTACCTTTTGTCTTAAATTCTGCCTAAGTAATCATAGTGCATATCTGTGCCTTGAGTCTAATAATTGTACATCTGCAGTGTGAGATCTAAGGCAATACTGCCTTTGACTGCTAGTCTCACAAAATTTGGAGTACAATTTTGTGATGTCACTACTTAACAATGTACCTCGGAACCTGCAGTGCAAAGAGCTTTTTGAATATTATCCAACTGGTTATTGGATAACCAGCCATCAGTGAAGCTTGGACATGAGGAAGTAAAGCCCTGTCTCTACCAAGCTGGCTGACTCCACACACAGACATAGTTTAGACAAGTCAAGGTAACCTAGTAATGAGAAAGATCAGCTGCAAGGACCCTATAGGCAATACAGGAGACTAGTTCTTTGTTCTCTATTTGCCTTTTAATTTGGCACAAGTTCCGCAGTTCAGAACACCCTTTAAGCTCCATTCTAATCAAACCTTATTTCCTTTTAGCTGGTGTGGGGAAAGGTTAAGCCTCTATTAGGTTGTTACTGCAAACTGTATACCTATAAGGCACTATTCCCACCTAGGCATTTTGTAGCTCTTTTCCCTAAGCTCAACAGTGCTCAAAAAGAGGAACTCCATTGTTTTCAAGGGCCCCTGTTCATGCCAGACTGTTGTGTCCCTTGTTCCCAGTGGGGTAAAGTTTAATAAAGTGCATGAGCTTTTTTTGGTGCATAATCGTTTGATCTGGCCTCATAGACTTTAATGGGAGTGCCTGAAATACTCTTAAAAAATGTGTTTCCGCTTGTTTTTGCAGCTGTTCTCCATTTAAAAGTCTATGGGCAAAAAACGCACAATTCTGTTCCTGTACTTCAAGTTGTCAAAAAAATTGTTTGATAAACGTGTGTACAAATGTAAAAAAGCCCCTAAATCACCTGGTTATGCTTGAACTTAGATGCAATTAGAGCCTTTGAGAGACTTTCCTCGACAGGAGGCCCTTCTGCATGCTATATGTGGGGTGTAAGTGGGTCCTGTTGAACAATGACACTTCACTGGGGAAGGGGCCTTAGAAAAAATGTCATGGTACAGTGTTCACCATGAAAAGAACTACTGAACCGAGGGAAGTTTCAGGAGTCGGTTAGAATAACAATCATGGAAGGAAGTGTGAAATGGCAAAAAGTGTATGTACAGATATTTATAATAAAAGCGGATCATAAAGATCCTCATTATGTAGCAGAATGAAAAACTATGTATGGTATGATGCACCTTCTACTAAGCAGTATTAATAAAATATAAAGACACTAAAGAGTTCTATAGTCATATAAAATAACAAGGTCTCAAGCTGAGCTCTGTGCTAAATGAAATTCAGAAGTGACTCATACTTCAAAGATGAATATATTCTATATAAGAAAGGTAGGGTTTTTTTTTTTTATGTGAAACTTTATTTTTATCACTCTTTTAGAAACTTTTGTGTTTGTATGACATTTGTGTATAGGTCATGTCTAATAATATAAATACGATTGTACAAATATCACATCTAGCATCAGGAAACCTAAAATATGGGTTTACTAGTGTACACCTTTTAAATGTCCCCCAACGCCCAAGATGAAGATGGCAAAGTGGAAGCTTGCACATACACACTTACAGGGCTGTCCCTACACTATTCACTGCCTAAGTGGGAAGGGGTGGTGGTGGTGAATGGTCGTACCCGGTGGGTGGGGGCTGGTGGTGAGTGGTCATTTGGGGAGGGAAGGTAGCGGGTGAGGTGCTGGCAGTGGATGCTCGTTACTGTGGGGGAGTGTTTTGCAGGTGGATGCTCATTTCATCTAGTCTGGTGGCTGTGTCCAGCATCCTCCCCGGCTCAATTATAACAAATGAAGATCACCAGCACTCAGAGGATAATGTCAAATCCTTGTGTACATTTATTGAAAAAAAGTGTCACGTACATCCAATCGCCATGGCACTTTTCTTCAAGAAACATACACAAGGATTTGGTGTTATCCTTTGAGTGCTGGTGATCTTCATTTCGTATAAGTCTGATATGCACGGCGCCATCCGTGATCATTACTACTAGCACCACTGTTACTAATGGTCCTAATCGCTGTAAGGAGTGCAGGGAATACATCTGTATACCACTGCCCAGCTCAGTGACATCACTGGTTGCAGGAGCTAAGCGGGGCGCCAACCAGAGTGTCCCGCTCAGCTCCTGTCAACCAGTGACATGAGTGAGCTTGGTGGGAAGCTGGACAGAGCGTCACAGGTTGCTAAGAGCTCTTAGCAACCTGGGACGCTTTGGCCAACCCCCACCTGACCCAATGAGACGACACCGGAGACAACTGCCTCGGGCTGCCTTATTATGGCGACGGCCCTGCACAAGTACAGTGATCGAGCCAGTGCAGAGTACTGAAATTACATCTGCCTAGTCTAGTGTATAGTTAGGCTAGATGCAGTGGCCCAAAAAGTGTCCTGGTGGTCTGCTGGCCACTTCTTGATCCAAAGACACTCAGATAGGGAGAATATTTTGTTAAGCAACCCCACGACATTTTATTATATTAGATTTAGACATAATCACCATTTTACAACAAGACAAGGATTTCATTTACATTACCAAACCCATAATGTGTTCTTCCATCTGGGAACCGTAGTTTAAAACTCATCAAATGTGCAAATTGCATTCCGAAATGTATCCCTTTTATAAAGACGCTGGCATTGTGTTTCTAGTACAAAGCATTTTTTAAATGCAGCTCTACAAAAATGAACGGACGCACATTCAAAGAGTTTACATACCAATAGTAAAAAAATAAAACAATTAGCTGTGAAAAGAAGAAGATAATTGAGGCTCCACACTGTTTTTACACATTTTACATATAACAGTAAAACATTTACACATAACAGTTATGAAGAAAAGCTACAACATGGCTTTTATTCATAACTGAAGAGCAGGACTTGGCTGTCACTACTGACTCAGTCCTGAAGATTACACTGGGAGAGAGTGGCTCTGTCCTTGTTAAAAGAAGAGCTCCGCAGCCAGTCTGACAGCTGGTCCACTGCATTCTGTACATCAGGAGCACTCCTCATACATAGAGTAACAGCCCATTAAAAGGGAAAGTAACATAACTAGCTTTTGCTGCAATATTTATATTCAATCCAGAGATCTACCCTACACTACTTTTTTTCTGCCGCTAGATGTCCTTAGCCTGATGGCCAGCAACACTCAACCCAATTCCTCTGAGCCTAGGTCATCCTGGACCCGCCCCAGCCTGTGACTGGACAGGAAAGGGAGAAGCAGCACAGTGATGAGCTCATCTCTCTGTCACTTTGCTTCCTCCTCCTATCAGCATGTTTCTTGTCAGCACATTACTTTATTTAGCTCCTTGCACTGCATCTTCCTCTCACATACAGGTCCTGCTTTACAGGGACTGCAAGAGACTGATACCAGGTCAAACTCGGGTACTTACAATGTTTGCATTTAAGAATACATTTAAAGAAGAACTCAGGGCAAACTTTTTGTGCTTGTTTTTTTTTTTTTTTTCTAGGTGCAAAAATAAAGTTATACTCACCAGAGCCTACTTGCAGTTAGACGGCTGCATGGAGCCTCATTCCACCTCTGCCGCGGTGGTCTGCGAGTCATCACATCCTTTACACTGTGTATTGGATATGAGGACGCAGAGGGACATACCATTGCTGCAGTGGGTGAGACAGTCTGGAGGGAGCGCAGAGGCCCTCCCACCCTCTTGTCTCTGCCTTTATTAAATCCTCTCTGTCTGTTTAACAATAATATGAGCTTTTTAGGTTACGAACATGGGGCTTGCCTTGTACAACTGAATTGTGGCTGAGTCACAACTAAGAACACGTGCAGACTTGCTTGGCTCCAAACATTATTGCCATTTCTGTGGATTCTGGAGTGTGAATTTCAGACTGCTGAACCTGCTGCCCATTTGATGCCCTTTACCTTTTATTTAAATCAAATCTGTCATGGGAAAAACGAATAAGCTGCCACTACCAAGCTCTCTTCTGAAAATGCTAGTTTATCTGCATGTTATGCTAACTCCAATACTATGCCCTTTATGAGGGATGCACCGATACCGATACTAGTATCAGTGCCAATACCGAGTATTTGGGCGAGTACCCCGCCCAAATGCTCCCGATAACGGCACTACCGGTATCAGGAAGCCGGACGGCGAGTCATTACCGGCCTCCTGGTTTCCTGACTGGCCGGAAAGCCAGGTCCACGCTTCCTCGTCACCTGTCCTGTAGTGTCATCAGCTGCATGTTCCTAAGCTGGCTGAAATACAACTGTATTAAGTGCTGTTTGTTTTTAATATTTTATTTCTTTGAACCGCTCCTTATGGGAATTATTTTTAGCGGATCAGGAGTGGTGATCGATTAATCCCTGTAGTGGGCAAAATGTCTTACAAGGCCTTACATTATTTAATAAGGTCCATCTTAAAAAGGTGAGAGTATCCCCATTAAGATTGGAGTGGAAACACACATCAAGGGTGAGCCTGCACATGATTTAATGAATGTGTCTAAAGAATCACTGCTGCATTGATCGATTGTTGTATATTATCACAAAGAATACACATTTGGACTTTCTGAACTGTCAATTGAAATATTTTCCCACATATTAATCTAGGGATTTTGTTTGATTTGATTTTCTATTTGTTTTGATGTGATTTATATATATATACATATACACAGGTGAAACTCGAATAATTAGAATATCGTGCAAAGTTCATTTATTTCACTAATGCAACTTAAAAGGTGAAACTAATATATGAGATAGACTCATTACATGCAAAGCAAGATAGTTCAAGCCGTGATTTGTCATAATTGTGATGATTATGGCTTACAGCTCATGAAAACCCCAAGAACCCCAAATCCACAACCTCAAAAAAGTAGATTATTACATGCAATCAATAAAACAAGGATTGTACATAGAACAATATCGGACCTCTGAAAAGTACAAGCATGCATATGTACTCAGTACTTGGTTTGGGCCCCTTTTG
>NW_017306470.1:657980-672099 GCF_000935625.1 Nanorana parkeri
ATAAAATCATCAATAAAATTACGACCACTGAGAGGTAAAGTTAAGTTACATTTAGAGATGCACCGATACTAGTATCAGTGGCTTTACTGAGTATTTGGGCAAGTACTCGTACTCAGCCAAATGCTCTGATACCTTTCCCGATACTAGAAATTCCGGTCAGAGGGAGATTTCCTCTGACCAGCAGTGCCGCGAGGAAAGATGGAGTCGGGAAGCTGGCTCCATGCTGTTTGGCCGGCTCCATGCTGATTGGCCGATTCAGTGTCGAGCCGGGCAAACAAATCTGATAATATAGTGACTCGACCCCCACCCTGCAGGCACCTAATTCCCCTCACACAGATCCTAAGCATTCTTTAACGTACCAATCCCCCGGTTAGTTCTGCCGTCTCCTTTGTGCACACTGCAAAGCGCTCACGTAATCGTCACTCAGCCTGCTACTGCGCATGCACAGGATTTTTGAATGAGAGCACTGGGCAGTCTACGCATGTGCAGTAGCAGGCTGAGCTCCGATCACGTGGCCGCTGTACACAGGAGATGTGGGGAGATCTTGGAGAGCGGTGTCTGCCCACATGGAGAGCGCTGGCAGAGGGACTGGAACGTTAATGAATGTGGCTAAGGATCTATGTGAGGGGAATTAGGTGCCGGGAGCCAGGTCGTGTCACCATATTGTCAGATCTGTTTGGTCGGCCTCTATGCCGATTGGCTGGGAGGCCGGCTTCCCGGCCAATAAGCATCCAGCCGACCAAACAGAATGAAGTCCGCTTCCCGGGCAATCAAGAAGCCTTCCTGATTGCCCTGGAAGACGGCTCTATGCTACTGGAAGTACCGGTACCGGTGCTAGGTATCAACAAGTAACAAAATATAAGTATTGGTACTCGTACTCGATACCGAAAAAACTGTATCGGTGCATCCGTTGTTACAATGGCACCTGGATGTGGGTGGGAAATATTAGGCAGCAAGTGAACATTTTGTTGCTGTAGTTGATGTGTTGGAAGCAGAAAAAATGGTCAAAGATTTGAGCGCCTTAGACAAGGGCCAAATTGTGATGGCTAGATGACTGGTTCTGAGCAACTCCAAAACTGCAGCTCGAGGGATGTTCCCAGTCTGCAGTTGTCAGGACCTACCAAAAGTGGCAAGGTCATGGGTGTCCAAGGCTCACTGATGCACATTGGGCAAGAAGGCTGGCCTGTGTAGTCATATCCAATAGAAGAGGTAATGTAGCTCAAATTGCTGAAAAAGTTAATGCTGGTTCCGATAGAAAGGTGTCGGAACACACAGTGCATTGCAGTTTGTTGTGTATAAGACTACGTGGCCGCAGACTGGTCAGGGTGCTCATGCTGACCCTACAATGGGCATTTCATCATCAACACTGGATCAGAGAACAATAGAAAAATGTGGCCTGCTCTGATGAATCATATTTTATTTTACATCATGTGGATGGCCAGGTGTTGTGTGTTATATACCTGGAGAAGAGATGACCCCAGGATGCACTATGGGAAGAAGGCAAGCCAGTGGAGGCAGTGTGATGCTTTGGGCAATGTTCTGCTGGGACACCTTGGGTCCTGTCATTCATGTGGATGTTACTTTGACACGTACCACCTATCAAACCATTATTGCTTACCATTTATCATAGAAACCGTATTCACTGATGGCAGTGGCCTTTTTCAGTAGGATAATACTCCCTGTCAGACTGCAAAAATGGTTCAAGAATGGCTTGAGAGACACAACAAGTTCGAGGCCTTGACTTGGCCTCTAAATTCTCAAGATCTCAAAGCTATTGTCTCAGCTCTGCTGAGAGCGCACAGCCGCAGCGCAGCCGGGATGGATCCCACAATACTGTTGAGATCCACCCCGCTGGCTGATTGACAGCTGGCTCTGCCTCTCTAAAGGCTCACCCCCTTCCTTCCACTGCAGTATCACTGAAGGAATAGAAGTCCTAGCACTCAGAAAGGAAACACTTGGTTTGAAGTGTGCAGCATATACAGTGGCATTGGGGCCTTCTTTACGATTGCAGTACAGAACTTTCTAAATGTGTACAAAGATTTTGTCCTCTTTCTATCAGCATGGATAAAGCATCATTAATCCATATTCAAAGGATTCAAGGTAAATCCTCTAAAGTCCTTCATTTAAGTATCCCACCACTCATGCATTATGGAGAACGCTGCAGAATCCGGCTTTATCTCACACACTTATCTGGCTTACCTCTCTTTTCTCCAAAATACAAGGTCTGCTGAGCGGGGTTGGACCACTGGAGAGATGAGTTTTCATGCTCTTTCACTGAGCAGTTCAGGATCATTTTGCCTCCTGTGGCAACCAATACATCTGATGTGACCGGTTGGCTGGCTGCAAGAAAACAGAACACAACTCTGTAAGGATATAGTGCAGCTGCACGATGGGATGTTTCTGGCTTTTCATGCGTTAAAGTGGAACAAAAACTGTACATTTCATCTGCTGGACAGAAAGATGATCTGGACTGACTTGTCTTTGCTGCGGAACAGCTTGATCTGTTCAAAAGATTATTAAGGAATTCCACAGTGACAAGTCATAGGCTGGCACAAATGTTCAAATCAATTTTTTCAATCTCCTTTGGATTCTTCAACAACTATACAGCATAAGGGTCTGCCTGACTGGATATAAATTCAATGGATTGTTTAATGTGTATCTAAATCCAAGAACAAAAATGTGATATATTGCAGCTTAGCAGTCCTTAGATGTGGTGGCTGCATTTGTTTACTTCCTTCAGGCTTTAACCTTTATTTTTACCTGGTGATTCTGTCTGTAACCCATATCCTGGCCTAGGGTGACAACACTCCCTGCATTGTACTGCAGGAGCAGAGTTATCACCCTAGGACAGTACGTGTGTTAGAACTACATAACACCTCTCCCTCTCCATTCCTCCATGTTCTGTAGTCCTAACACTCTCCCTGATTACATTGCAGAGCAGCACTGCATTTCTAGCAGGATCAGATACTTTTAAACATATTGAACAGATACAACATAACACTGTCAATGGTACAGTATAATTAGCAGACCAAAAAGGGAGCAATTAAAGTGTATGTAAATGTTTTTTTGGAGAGAGTGGGAAAGGATTAGACCCCCTGCCAAGTTATTATTGCTATTGGAGTCCCCGCTGGGGAGATTTACCCCTCAATATGTTGTGGTGACCATTGTCATTGGCACAGTAAGTGAAGGGAAGTACAAAATGATACAGTTGCCACCAGAGCAAGAAGTGAGGGTAAACCCAACTGGGACACTGGTTTCCATGAGAACCCTCCAATATGGGGAGTTCTCATGGAAGAGAAATATACTTTCATTTCCTGGTGTATCACCAAGACAAGAAGTGATGGATACTCTCCCTAGTGGAACAACTGTTGGCTTTACATGCACTTTAGGAGACGTTAATTGTTAGTGTTCACATTTACGACATTTGTTAGTAAATCTGAGGGAGATTATACAGTCATACTGTCAAGCATGTGACCAAGCTTTAGAGTCATGTCCCTTCATTCCTTCATCCATTTCCCCTAAAGGTGATATTTACATGGGTGGTAGATGCAGGAGTCCATCCAGCAACCATAATGCTGTACCCCATTTGGCTCACGCTGCCATTGATCCGGCAGGGGACCAGGCAAGTAGTTAACCTCAATGGGATAGCACTGTATGACACTATATATAATGTTTCAGTTAGCACAGTGAACAAGTACGTAGCCAGTAGAGGAGTCTAGATTCCAGTTCTGCATACTTGTTTTAGGTCAGTAACCCACTAGTATTGAGGCCAGGACAAGTATGCCAGTCTTTGAACCTGCACCTCTGAGAACAATGGCAACTCAACATTTCTATCCCCACTTTTATCATACTCATTTTCTATTCCCAAATACATTTGCCACATTCATAAAATAGTTTCCTTCAGATAGATTTACTGCACATTTCCCTGATTTTACGGTATAGGGTACCAATCCCCAACATCTGGGCCGGTTTGCCATTTCACAACGTCACATCTAGGTCTAAGTACCACCTGTTCTTTATATTTATAATATGGCCCGTGTTACATTTCCCACTGCTGATCGATTTGAAAAATGCATGGTTTTCAAATGGTGATTTCAGTAACGATTTGCCATTAACTCCTATGACCCACCAGGTTCTATGTTGCTTCATTTTCTAAATCCACATTTGTAGAACATTTAACATATATGCATGGCCAAAACTTTGTCTTTTACTTTTGGATAGAGAATAAAATCTGCTGTTAATTTTTTTTTTTTTGCAGTCTAGATCCCATTGGGGAGATTTTCCTTCACTTCCCGTCCTGTAGACACAACAGGGAGTGAGAGGAAATAACAAAAATGTTAGCTACAAAGTGAGGAGAATTGCCCTCTTACACAGCTGTCATGGGAACAAGTGTCATAGGAATATTCCGCCACACCTCTTGTTCTAGTGACACCCCTAACGTATTGGAATTGTCCCATTTTCTGACTTTACCCTTCATTTTTCCAATTCTAACTCTTCACTACTGCATCCAACACTGAAAAAAGGTTGTGGCTGTACATACACACATGTATACAAAAAGTTTTGGTTCTAACTACTTCGCCACTGCAGCATGGGGTGTTGGTTTCAACCTCCTGGTACCCTCCACAGACTGTGCAAGTAAGTGTATACACTGGAGTCCAAATACGATCCATAATCCCTCTTCATTGATTAAAAGTCCAAATCCAGTATATCACAGCAACAAGACACTAATGCGTTTCAGCTATACAAGCCTTACTCATAGCAAAGTCATAGGCTTGTATAGCTGAAACGCATTAGTGCCTTGTAATTTTGTTTTTAATCAATAAAGAGGGACTATGGATAGTATCTGGACTCTAGCGCTTTCACTTAAATACATACACACAATCCAAATGTGGATCCTAGCCTCATTCTCTGTTTCCATTTGCTGGCTTTATCTCCTGAGCCATTGGGAATATAACTATGGTCCCATGCCACCAGCAAGCCAGTGGGCAAACCTGGCAAACAAACTTCAGCGAACATGCCCCTATGACTCACAGAGCTTATCTAAGTGTTTTCAGCTGAAACTGATGAATAGACATAGAGAGACAGAAAAGTACACTGTAAATATGCTGAAAGTTTAGCTGAGAAATCAAATGTTTCTGTAAATATGGGACATCAAAACACCAAGAGAAAAACTATTTATTAAAAAGCATCAATCTGCCTCCTTGTTCTGAAAATAATAGGAGCCTAACAAACCGACTTTGACATGATGCATTATGTACTGAAGAAGAGTTATAAGTCACAGCTCAGAATGGAAAGAATTGCAGAATAATTGCGCAATCTGAATTACCCACATTTATATGTGCTTACATAACTGTACATCAAGCTTGTATTTACCCTAAAATTACATATTTTAGGCGTACTAAGGTAGTACTAATGATGCTATCAAATGCATCTCTTATTTCTGCTTTATTCAAAATGTTACTCATTTTAAAAACTGTGTATTTTTTCAAGATCTCTCTTCACTAGGCAGAAAGAACCCTAATTATCCGGAAAATGCTGTTGCTGCACTATTAAAGGTTGCATTCACCCGAAACTGACACTTTGGTTAAGACTGAAAGCCAGCGTAGAGGGTAGAATTCTGGAAATCCAGACTCTTCCTCTACTGCAGCCCTCTCATCCAGTGTTCCATGGAATCCTAGGGTCCTCCTGAGGTTGTCATGAGTTCCATGAGCAGTCTACAGTGGTGAACTAATTTTCTACTTACAATGACCACCAATATATGGCATGACATTTTCCCTAATGACCACCAATACATGGGGCGATTTGCCAAAGACCACCAATGCATGGGGCAATTTGCCAAAGACCACCAATACATGGGGCAATTTGCCAAAGACCACCAATACATGGGGCAATTTGCCAAAGGCCACCAATACATGGTGCATTTTGAAGAACCACCAATGTCCCACCTACATTGACCACCAATGCAATGGGGACAACTTTTCAATGACCATCAATCCAAGGGGACAATTTTGCATTGACCACCAATACATGATGGCAATTTGACCACCAACATAAGGGGTTACTTCTACACTGACCACTAATGTTAAGGGACACTAAAATTTTTCATGTCTGCATTTCTTTTTCTGTTAATATCATTCATGGCGTTTCAAGACGTTTCAAGGCGTTTTTGTCATATACAGCAGATGAATGTTAAATATTGCCCAGGGTGTCAAGCACTGTAGGTACACCACATTTTTTAAAATTTTGTTTAAAACTTTCTACAACTTACTGATCAGTACTTCAAGGGTTTTTTGGGGGGTAAAAAGGTGGAGAGACATTGCTCAACTGAAAGAACTTCCAAAGCTCACTCCCTGCACTGCATTCTCTAAAGAAACCAGCAGCAAACACAATAACATTTTATATTAGTGGACAGGTGGAGCTGGGAACTCCAGCACAGAGATATCTCCATACAGGATTAACACCACACCTTCACAGCCAGACATGTGAAACAATGGGAGACGTCAGAGATCTCCGTCAGAGTTTCTAGGAGATATGAAGAAAAGGTGCTGATGCAAAACAACCCCTATATAATGTATATGTATTTATTAATTAGCTGTTTGCCTGTTGTTCAGCTTTGATACATTTTTTGTTGCTGGTTTATTAATTTCTGTTTAGTAAAAATAAAGCTGATCCTTCTCTGTCTTGCTTTCACCAAGCATTCTTGTGTTAAACTAAATTGCCAAATATAAGCTAATGTCAGGAGTTTGACTTGGGCTAAATATAAATGCTGACAATCCCCTACTATAACGCTATCAAAGGACAAAGCCCTGTATAGCTCTTTAAAACATCATGGAAGCCAAAATAACTTACAACATAGCTAGACTGTAAAACTGTTCAATAAGTGGGAGTCCAATGCTGTGATCAACACATTCCAGAGAAGTCACCTCCTCCGCTTCCACTAAGGGGGAGCAGCAGCTGGTGAATGACTTTGTGTTTGGCGAGAGTGGGTAAGGGATCTAATATACATCTAAGGGTCATATTCAGCAGTGCTGGTCAAACATTAGGATCATAAGTATCTCATAGCAACTACGGTAGATCTCACCTTTAAGCCAGCCAGGAGGGTCAGAATATGAAAGAGGACTCCTGATTGACATCTATGGATAACTCCACTTTGCTCCTCATCTTACGGGATACGTCAAACTGAATTGTCAGCTCTTGGGAATATGTGTTTAAAGCATAAATTGCAAATATCCAGCTTACATTAAAAGTATACTGCTGTAATTCGAATCTCAGATACAAAAATTTGACTGTATTTTCTCAAAGCTATTGAGCTCTTTAATGCAAAAAGCTAACGAAGCTCCAAATCAAAACCTTTTCCAAAACTATGTACTATTAAAGTATTTACAAATTCTGAACTAGAAAATACTTTAAAACTAGCTCTCATTCACCTCTGTAGCGATAGGGATTGGGGCAATTCATCTTAATAGGAGTTAAAAAGAGAGATCTGTCAATGTTATTGGTTCTATGTTTATGACAATACAGAGTTCATCCAGTGCAGAGGCATCTCTCTGGATTTCTGCTGAGGAACTGTATGCGACAATGCAGCCACCAATATTCACTATCTGGCCTAGTGAGATGTTGGAGATCTCTCCATTGTTCACTCAGGTAAATTGTGACTCTTGAAAATACACTACTAGGAAGCATCGTATGTAATGTCAGCTCAAAAAATAATTGCTTATAAAATGGAATATGATGGTGTTTTATCTACATATTGCCCTTCTTTTACCAGTTTATCTTGTGATCCCTGGTCTCAGCAGTGCTACATTAAAGGGGGTTTGTGTAAAGATGGCCACAGGCGTATCGATATTATCATTCAATTGATCATTCGAAGTGACTAAAATGACCGAATTGAGCAAGACTCTTAAACCACAAACCTTCCATTCAATCAATTTAGCGATTGTTTGATTGATTTCAATGCTGGCAAGTGAATCGACCAAGGTGGGATTTTATCAATCATTTCTGAACAAATGAGCAAATATATGTGTGTCAGACAACCAATCATAATTCAGATCAATTACATGGTTGTTTTCAACATATCATTTCTGATGGATTGTATGCTTAATTCCCGTTGTTTTACATTTTAATTGATAATGAATTGCTTGCATGCACTCGCTTATACTTAGACCAATTACAAATCAATACGTGTATGGCCACCTTGAGAACAAGGGGGTCTAAGTGTTGCTGGTGACTGTGGACATGAAACAGTCAGCAAAAGTACTCTAAAGGAAGATGAGAGGGGTCTGATGTTCCGGAATTTATCTGGGGTAAGGGGGTCAGCCAATATTTACACATTAAATCACTAACTAAACAATTGGCACTGCCTTCTGTAAAAGAAATAAAATGAGTGTATCTGGGACATGGAAGGAAGATGATTTAGTTTTCAAGGAGATTTGATCTAGGCCTCCCCTGGAAAGTTAGAGAGACCCTGTTTAATGTGCAATAGGAGGTGGAGCAGTAAGCAAAGACTGTTTCCTAGAGCTCCCCAGATATATGTATGAGTGCAAATATAGGGTGTACTTGCCTAGTGTGTCACCCAATAATATGTACTTGGACCATTTATTTGCATAATATATCTCTCTTTTTACTTTAAAGTGGAACAATGGGCAAACAAATGTCATAAATAATGCATTCTGTCACGAGCATTAACATGGCGATTTTTGGTTTTCTAAGTCCCCTCTGTAATAGTTTATTGCCTGCTGATGCTGCCAGTAGATCCATAATTGTTATACTTCCTGGTGTGTTAGCTCTGCACATTTAGCGTATTATCACTATTTGCATAGCTGAGTTCCCGTAGTCTTGGTGCCAGCACACTTTTACCCCCTTGTGTTCTGCTCTGTTGCTGGTCAATCACTAGGGAAGTCTCTATAGATCAGTAACAATTTCCAGTTGGTTGCAGTTAGGAGAGCAGGGGTTTTAAGTGTGCCAAGAGCAAATTAGAGGATGGATTCTAAAGAACCTGGCAGGAGTTCTGCTGCAAGTCTTTTCATTTTAGAGGAAATTCCTAATTAAAACTAATCACCGGGCAGATATGGAAAACAACTATTAAAGCAATTCCGTGTTCACTAAAAATGTATATTTAAACGTAGCAGTTGTAATTACTTGAAACTGTTTCGATATCAGCTTCCTGCAATCCCTGCATAGCAAACATACAACTGAGAAAGAGAAGGCCAGCACTGGAACCCACCGTCAGGTTCCACAGCAGTGCACATGCCCTGTCAGGGGAAGGGAGTGGCATGAGCAGCAGGATAACCTAATTAGCATTCTGCTTTTCCTTTACAGTCAGCAAGCTGTTGGGTGTGCCTTGCTCCTGCTGTAGTGTTGTAGCTGCAATGGAAGTCCCAGATCTGGCTATGTTGTCTGGATTACAAGGCCGGCTGCAGAGAATTACAAATCCTTTGACAGTCAAAGCAGTTTTCTAATACACATTTCAACTTTAGTTGTTTGCCCGAAGCTCAGTTTTAAATAATTTATCTGTTTGGCACAATTCCCAACCTTGTACAGCCCTCATCAGTAGTAAATGCCGTGGCTGGTGGATTACAATCAGACCATACAGGTTCTATAGGGAACCACAATTCTTGTATAGGTGTACCACATTTCTACCGATGGTGCTGCAATGGAGATCTGTAATTGCAGCTCACAGTCATGGTGAACCCTTGAAGTTTAGGAAGGCCCCACATCAATACGCACAGGGGTCATAAGCAAATAGGGGATTTTCTTTCAAATTGGAAATCCTCTTAACGTGGCCTAAAAAAGGTTCTTGTGACTCTGCAGATAAGGATACATTTACCAGTGAGATCTTTAGATGCCCGCTGAATTCAGGAGGGCATTTAAAGCAGCTGGACTCACTACACGGCTAATTGTAAAAATAAACTGTATTGTTATGTTAGAGTGAAGCCGCATGACAATATGTGAGGCCCGAAGACAGGAAGGATTGATTCTAACCGGGAATCAATGTTATTACCGCAGTAAGCGCCTCCATTTAATTATTTGCGCACTCTGGCGATGATTGCTGATTTAATCTCACATCTAAGCCTTTTAACAGAGAAGTAGAAGAAGTAGCAGCAAATGCAAGGCAAAGAAAAACACTTCTACCTCTCAACATTTAACTCTGCTGACACTAAACTCACGCTGGAAAAGGAATCAAACGTGCCATAAAAATAAGTGGGGCAGTTGTTTCTTTTTCCAGCAACCCTGACCTAAAAAAAAAAAAACAAGCATGAGGTGGCTACATTTTTCTGCCCTTTGCTGGAAGTGCGTTCAATACAATAAATTGGTTTTCTAAAGTTTTGAAGGAATATGAAGAACTGCACTTTTTATATTGAAACTGCACTGAGATAAATATTGAGGCCGACGGTATTGACCTCCTTCTGCTGCCTGGCTGTGTCTGGCTTCCATACTTTCTGAATCACTGACCCAGAACAAGCATGCTATTTACAAAGTATTGAAGCCATTGGATTATTATGACAGCTAGGCAAACCATATTTCCATTAAGAAAGGTCAGCAAATACATATTATATATGTACTTAGTTCAGGGTTCTTTTAGCAAAATCCTGCTGCAATTGTAGAGACACCACAACTCGATCTAGGTATATGTACTGTATTTAATTGCACATGACTCTAGTATACACTGCTATGCAGAAAAATGAAAGATATAGGATGTCTGATATGTTACTCCTCTGCATGTCACAGTTGGCAGGTCTGAGTGGGGTAAAGAATAAAAAGCATGGTATCCATTGTTTTCCATTCAACAAGAATGGATTGTCCTTATACTATTCAGCCACTAGATGGTGCTGTAAATATAGCAGGTATATGATAAACAGCCTGAATAGAATCAGACTTTGTTTTAGGGATGCTGGGGATGCCCTAGTTACATAAATCCCTTTGTTATTCTCTCGAGCTCTGATGTAAGATATATGCATGGACAACTAATTATCATGGTTGCTGAGTTTGCCAGGGGAACTAATTAGCAAGTTCAGGATTTGAGAAAATGTTAACAAGTTTGTGAGAAGTGCTGTGATATATTTTCACGTATTTACAGCATGGCCATGGACAAATATTTTGAACTTTTAGACAGGACGGCATAACCAAACATGTTATGGTGAGAAGAGACTAAAGCCATTAAAAACCCTCCAATTAGCGCCTGGCACATTAAAGCCTTCCTAAAAATGAAGGCATTCACATGTTGGGTCCCAAGCCCTAATCCACAGAAGCTATGGTTTCCATACACTGCATTGATAATAGCCAAAAACCCTAAAACAGTTGTATGAAGTTTAGAATAAATGGTTCTATATTATTAGGCTATTGTATACTGTACACCAGCGGTTCTGAATGTGCATCTGGCCAATGGGGTGTAAAGTAATGATTTTCATGGCTCCAACCACTGTCCTAAAATGAGGAGTAATCCTCTTATTTTAGGGATATGTGATGGAATTAGACATGTGAATACCTTCTGTTTCAAGAAGGCGTCCTTGTCCTATGAATGTTTGGATGAATATGGAGTCCTTCTTTGACCACACTATCACAGTCCACAGTAGATCTTTACTGATAAAGATCCATGCAGTTAAACTAAATGGACAGACTTGCACTAGCATCAGGGGACAAGAAACCTAGCGTAGCAACTTGGGTTTTATTTGTTTTCTAGTAGCCTAGGAAAGCCACCTAAATCAGCTCTATACATTATTCTGAACCTCAACCTAACCAGGATACAATACAAAGCAGATATAGCATTTTGATTGGTTTGTTAACAGCCAATCCATGAATGGTATGGGTAACTGCACTTAGGGGCCCATTTAAAAAACAACAGTGTGGCTGTATTACTTTAAAAAAAACACACACCAGCGGTGTACTTAACAAATGTGCAGTGCACTCCGCTGGATTCGGGAGTCCACGCCGTCGGAGTGCAATAAAAAATAATGAACGCAAGAAAACAAATTGACAGGAGAGTCTGGTCGCATGACCTTTCAACGTTTGGCTCCCCTACAAATATGACTGTCAGAGAAAACTCCATTAAGTTCCGCAGGCTACATTCCGCAGCTTGCATTTTATTAATGGGTTGCAAAATACATGCTGCTGTACTGATTAATATTGCAGAGCATAATGGAGAGCAGACAATCATATCTGCTCTCCATTATAAATCAGCCCATTAGTGTGCTTCTTTTGTTTTGTTAAAAAGACCCTGTAGCCTGACGATTCATTTTGACAACAGTCTTCCCATAAAGTTATATGTGCATTTGACACATTTTAAGCACATTACTTACCTGTAAAAGCCTCCCTTGTGTAGACATCCAAAAGCCCTAAGGCTGCTGGGCGCTGCCATCTTGGGTGTGATGTTAGCAGCCCAAGCAGACTCAAGTTACATTCTCTAGTATTCCTCTTTGCTTCTCCCTCTGGCTTCTATATAAAAGGTTATATAGGTGAGGTGAGGGGCAGAGGAGCTGGGCTAGTACACTCCCAGAACAGGGGAAGGCTATGACTTTGCAGGAGGGGGCTGTGCTAGGAAATTAACTATTGAAATGTTCTAGTAGGTTAAAGGAGAACTATGGGGTTAAGTCTTTTCCCCATAGTTCTCCTTAGGGTAACGGGAGGACACAAGCTAGCGTCCTCCCGTCACCCTAGGCTCAGTATATCGCGAGCTGTAGCTGCTCGCGGTATACTGAGACGCCGCAGCTGAAGCAGATCCAATTGTGCCGGGATCCGCCCAGCTGCGTGACTGACAACTGGCTCTGCCTATCTAATAGACATGTGCGATTCGTTTCGTTACGAATCGAAATTCGTACGAATTTCCTGAAATTCGGAAGCATCCAAAATCCGAATTGCAGTTTCCGAATTATATCCGAAATACGAAATTCCGTTAACGAATTTCGGATCCGAATTTCGTTGAAACAGGAACTAATATTACCCCTGTAAATGAGGTTGAACAACATGACAAGATTTTTTTATCCGAAATACGAAATTCGGATCCGCTGCTGCTGAGGGTTGCATTACAATACAGGCAGGAAATACGAAATTCCGTTAACGTATTTTCGTTCCGTTACGAACATTCGTTATGATGAAGTTAAAAAGCAAAATACCTTTGTTAATATTGGAGTTGATGCCTTGATGGTAGTTTTTTTTTTGATCCGAAATCCGTTAACGGAATTTCGTTTGGTTGACCAATCAGAGGTTTTCTCTTCTGCTGCTGAGGGTTGCATTACAATACAGGCAGGAAATACGAAATCCCGTTAACATATTTTCGTTCTGTTACGAACATTCGTTATGATGACGTTAATGAGCAAAAATACCTTTGTTAATATTGGAGTTGATGCCTTGATGGTAGTTTTTTTTAATCCGAAAACTAAAATTCGGATCCGAAATCCGTTAAAACAAAAACTACCATCGACTCCAATATTAACAAAGGTATTTTTGCTCATTAACGTCATCATAACGAATGTTCGTAAAGTTACAAAAATGTGACGAAACTAACGAAAATTCGTATTTCTTACGAATCCGAATTGAGTTGCGGACACGAATGACGAAATACGAAATAACGGATATTCCGAAATGAAACACATTTTCTGACGGCGCACAAGTCTACTATCTAAAGGCAGAGCAAGCTGTACCCGCCCCCACCCCCGTCCGTTCCGCCAGTCAGCACTGGCGGATCGGAGCGGGGAGGGGGGAATCCAGCCCCTCCACTGTCACGGCAGAGAGCCGTGACAAGATCGAGAGGTGAGCGAACGCCGGTATGTGTTCGCTCACCTCCCGATCTACTGAGCCAACCTGTGACAGTCTCATTGTCACAGGTCGGCTAGAACTATGAGGTGAGTGAAAAGCACTCACTTCATAGTTCTCCTTTAAGAGGCACATTGCGAGTGACTAAATAAATTATGAATAGGAAAAACGCTGCTAATAATGCATTTAAAATACTTGATTTTTCTGTGCTTTTTCCTGCAATTTTTGGAAGCTAGTGACAGGGTATCTTCAAATAAGCCTGATAATATTAAAGAACCTGTCATTCATGTACTGTGTACTAGCCAGCCAGTCAGTCTGTCAATCAGAGTAAGGGAAAAGGTCAATTAATGCTCTATACATCTTTTGCAGA
>NW_017306470.1:672122-697024 GCF_000935625.1 Nanorana parkeri
TTTTTTATCTATAAATTAGAAACTAGAATAAAAGAGATTTTTTTTCCCTGGAATTCCCTTTTAGTTCTCCCTCTTTTGTTATGTGCATGTCACATTAATGCGGTCCCTCTGCATTAACCTGGTACTAGGATCATGGAATAGAAGGGGCGATTATATCCCTCAACACCACACTGAAGGAAAGCCTGGGGATGAGAGGATGAAATGTCACGAAAAGCTGATTATTATGAACTAAAGTGTGAGATATGGAAAAAGACTCTGTGACCCAAACCTCTCCAGCAAATGGAACCTTTTGAAAGTGTGAGAGTGCATTATACTAATGGAGAGCCATTATCGAGAGAAAGGCCGCCTTTTCTGCGAGTGATCACTTTAATCCACAGGAAAATGGAATTTGCGATACAGTAAGGAAACTCCTCTACTTTTTGTAGCCGTGCATATTGTAAATACTCTAATGGCATTTATGTGGTTTATATAGCTGTTATGTACACCACATGAATTGACTTTAATGGATATTGGACTTCATACACTTGATCTGGAGCTGATGTAAAGGCATTCCTTCAGGTGGAAGGTGTTTAAACAGCTAAACATACACTTTGAAATGTATAGTAATACAAGAAGATTAATCCCAGGGCGTCCGAGACAAATTAAACTATAAGCTAGAGGTTACACATTGAAAACACATGAGAACCACCAATGTAAAGCTGGTGGTATTACTGTGCAACAATGTAAAGTTAGTGTTGTCATGGGGCACCAATGTAACAATATAAGGTTGAATAAAGACCAAGGTCCATCCAGTTCAACCTATGTATGTATGTGAGTGTGTGTCTAACACTTTGCATATCCCTGTAGATTCTGCAGGTTTCAGATTTCTTGAATTTATCAATGTTATCAGCAGATACCACCGCCTTTGGAAAGGAATTCCAAACTTTCACTACTCTCACAGTGAAATACCACTTACAAATTCTAAGACTGAACTCCCTCTCTTCTAACCTCGTGTTGTATCCCCGGGTTCTCAATACAGTTTTCAGATTAAACAGTGTGTTCCTAATATTGTGATCCCCATTGATGATTTTGAAGACTGCAGTAAGGTCCACTCTTAATCGCCTCTTTTCTATAGTGAATACGTTTAGGTCTTGAATGTGGTCTTCATAACTTAGGCCTTCTATTGCAGCAGTATATGAACAGACCGCACTATCCAGAGTATTCCAATACTGCAGACTTTATTGAAATTCACAGCAAATCAAGTATATCAGTGAATAAAAGTGTATAAAGCAACAAATGCCAGCACTGCACACCCCCAATCAGCTACAACCTCTCACATGTTTCACCCGAAGGCTTATTCATAGAGGACCTCTATGAATAAGCCTTTGGGTGAAACATGTGAGAGGTTGTAGTTAATAACATAACACTTAATATTCAGCCACCGCATATATGCGTTGCTGTGTTATTCTGGTGCATGCTCAATCACCGATAGCTTATGGTCAACTATCAACCATCGGGAGCCGGTAGGATATGCTCCTGATTACGTCATTACTTTGCACCCAATTAAAATTAACAAATGAACAGGAGCCCCTCCTACTGGCCTCTGGTGACAGAACTTATTTAAAGAGCCAGCTGGCAGCAAGGGGTTAGTGTGCATAGTCTGGGCACAGGTGTACTTTAAGAGCCTACACTTGTATACATCTAGCCCAGAGATATTACAGAGCACCGCACCTACATCTTATCATCATTGTCACAAAGCCCATTTTAGATATGAAAATAAACGCAGTCAACAAAACAGAACAATACAAAATGTAATTCATTCAGGATTCATCTTTCCCTGGTATGACTAAGCTAAGAAATGATTGGCCGCAATGTTACAGCATGTCATCTTAGGACGCAACACTGCGTTATTAATGGAGCTGCTAGTGCTTAGTGAGTTCTTATAGTATGATGAATATGAATATTCAAGAGAATATTAACTAACAGGATGTTTATTCATATTAAATGGCCTGCTGTAAAATAGACAGCGATACGTACTTGACTTCTTTCTCAGCCGACTGTGATCTGAAACATAAACCCTTAATTACTTTTCAGCAGTAAAAGAGTGTCAGCTCTGTGGGGCATTAGCGATAGCTGCTGGCCCCGTTCCACCTAATCCCAAATATTAATCTCTTAGCCTGGCCATCAGTTCCTTTAAGAGTAGGGCTTTCAGGATGCATCCTGCTAATCACTAAGCACAGATGTGAATTATTAAAGAGCGAGGAAAATACCCCAAATCCCACAAGCTATACAGCTGGGAGAACTGAGTGTTGCACTAAGCATTCGTTATGACACTCCCATTAATTGCAGCACATCGTCATAATTAGGCCTTAGCCATTCTGTTAACCTCCTTAAAGGTCAGCCTATCAACCCAAGAGGAAAATCTTTCTTGA
This sequence comes from Nanorana parkeri, assembly GCF_000935625.1. Classification (NCBI taxonomy): domain Eukaryota; kingdom Metazoa; phylum Chordata; class Amphibia; order Anura; family Dicroglossidae; genus Nanorana; species Nanorana parkeri. The sequence goes on from NW_017306470.1 coordinate 674,534, forward strand.
CATCTAGCACTTCTGTGTTAGCTTGAGTTGACAGGCTTGCCAAATACAGGCAAGGTTTAAATGGCTTTCTTAAAGGGGAACAGCGTGCAGCACCTGAATTACAGCATGGTGTTTCTAAATAATATAAAAGTGCCAGTACTACCCCACTGTAGTGAATATACACTAATTTACAGTAGCTCTCTTCAAAGAAAGACAAAACAGAACATACACGGCGTTGGAAAGATGGAGCAATTCTTAAAGGCAGAGCTTCCTTTTGTAGTGCACCTTCAGTTTTGTTAAGAAAAATGAGTTAAAGTGATCTATATAAGGATTTTAGTGCACATTTTCTTTTACAACTGCACACCTTTCTCTGTTCTAAAAATAGAAAGTTGATCCTTCATTATGTTTCATGTAATGTCACTGCTGTAATGAGAAAAGCTGCAGTGTCTACAAGGATGAGACTTAATTCCATCCTTCCCCATTGTCCTCCTGTGGGTTTAGGCAACCGGCCCCCTGATGATGCAAGTCATGTCCGCCCACCTCCATTTCCAGGTCTGTTCTCCAATGCCGGTGGAAGCAGAAGCCTCCTGGTATATGTGCACGCGTCCATAGACTTACCTTGCGTCTGTGCTCGCCTCCCGTCCGAAAATCCGAACTGTGCACGCGCCTGCCCCAAGATGCTTTGCGGCCGCCCGAGCAGTTTCATTTTCTCGGATGGGAGCGCACATCGAAGACTGGGTAAGTGTAAACTGCTGTTAAAGCGTTTTGTTTTTTGAAAAAAACTTTTTGCATGCATCTATTGCTTGCTAGCAGTAGATATATGCAGAAAAATGGAGGGTTTAGAAACCCTGTAAGTACATTTTGCAATCAGTTTACTGCCTGCTTTTAACCTACCATACAAGTCAATATAAGTACAGGAGAAATGCATGACCAACTCTTTCAAACACCCGCATTTGTTAACCACATGGGCATCTGGGGATTCCATCCACAAGAACCTGCAGGATCCCCATCCAAGTTAAAGACAGCGGCTGCATGGATCCGTGGTATGATTACCTGCAGATCAGGAGAGATGTTTGTCGCAGAATGCAAGCTCTCTGCATCACAGGTAATTATACACACTAGATATGGCCGCTGTCACCCTGTCATTAACTTGAACGAGCACAGATGCTGCATCTGTACAGACACACCTGGGAATCTAAAGGTTCTTGCCGCAGGAATTTCAGACGTCCATATACATGGGGCCCAATAAGGTATTTATTTTTATCATGCTACTATTTGTTTATACAGAATTTTGTGTTTTCACCCATCCATTGATCTCTATATTAAAGGGACCTCCCCTTCAAACCAAAGAGGGCACGGCCTGGCATTGAGCAATATAACCTGTGTGGGGTAGTACTATTTTCTCAATTTCATAAAACAGATTCAGATGTATTTATTTTTAGCCTATTTAAGCCTGAAACTGTAATGGAATCTATCTATTCGATATCAAAGCCATGGTAATGAATATCAGCAGAAAAGAAAAATAACCGGTGCTTCGTTTTTTAATGCGTGGTAGAATTCAGATGTTTGATTCAAACAGAACAATTTTTCTTAATTGCCATACTGGGCGTTACTGGTCATAATTCTAGGCTTCCTTCAACCAGCAATATTAATAACATAACACACTCAGGGAGACATTGAAGATTGATTACACAGTATGTTCAGTGAGGGAGATTTACCAAAGAATAAGGGTGACTAATAGTCCGTCAACTCACCATGAAACTAATTAATCTACTGAAATACTTTTAATGGTAGGACTTTGCTGGGGAGTAATGCTCGATTAACACCTACTTAACCAGTTTGCTTAATGTTTTCTATGGTCTATCGTCTAAATACGAACATCAATAGACATATATGTAATGCCACTACAAAGAAGCCATTTCCCCTGCGCTTGTTTTCATTCTGTATCTTCCTTGGACCGGCTTCTCCTGTATTAACATTGGCTACCTGTTTGGATTCACTTGTCTGCCACCTGCCCCGACCCCTGGCCTGTATTCTGTTTTTTCCTTAATCTACCAGTCTTTAAAGTGACATTAAACTCTCAGATTTTTTAACATAAAACAATACTGTAATGTGTGCCTTACTGTAATCCATGGTTGTTTCCCTTCTCTTTGCTGCTCTTCCTTTTAAATCCTCATGTCTTCTCATGCTGGGCAGAACTTCCCTTTTCAGCTCAGGGCCTCTTCCTGTAGTGCTGGCTCAGGTTACAAGCCTATACAAACTTATACACAGACACCGTGTATCCATTCCTGAGACAAGGCAGTCTGCTGCAAAACAGAAGTTCTACCCAGCATGAGAACAGATACAAATTTAAAAGGAAGAGCAGCAAAGAGAAGGGAAACCACCATGGATTACAGTAAGGCACACATTACAGTATTGTTTTATGTTAAAAAATCTGAGGGTTTAATGTCACTTTAAGCCTGCTCTAGTGAGATCTGTAGTCTTGCTGCTTGGTCTTGTTCACTGTCCTTCCAGTATGCTTCAGTGCTAGGGGGGCGCAGACCTGCTGCACGGATTGGTCCGCTGTTTTATGTTTCTGCTCCCACTCTAGTAGGCTCTGCAGTCCCTATCTGCAGCACGGCTCCTGTTTATACCACTGCCACTGCCACTAGAATGTCCCCGTGCTCATCTGCTTCTGCATGTGTGGGTTAGGATTCATATGTTAAAGCAGAGTGAATCTAGGGGTTACAGCCCAAGTCAAAACCCTCATGAGGGTGGTCCCTGGTGGAATACTGGCTAGCCCACAAACTGGCAGGCCCCACAGCCCATAAGATCCCACATCACCTGCTCACACATGGGTTCACCTTATTTACCACCATCCCACTGTAGTACAAGCTGCAACAGCTACATAAAGGTGGCAACACTTCTCTCTCATTTACAGGGAAGTTTTTTTTGTTGTTTTTTTTTTCAAAAGGAGACCATAGTTCTTAGTTACTTTAAAGTGAACCCGAACATTGCTAAGTTGTGGTGCCTGCAAGTACGTATATTAGTCATGTTAGTTCTTTTGTAGCCCCTTGCATCCTGGATCCAGACTGGTTATGAGGCGCCATGCCCCACCTTCTCCAGGTGCTAAATCACACCACCTCTCATTAAATTCTCAAGTGCAAGTAGATGATCATTTGACAACTGAATTACTGGAAAATGGGCTTAGAGTCTTAAAAGAGTGTGAAGCCTAATTTTCAGCTTTGACAGATATCAACACCCTATGCCTATCCTGGGCCCATGATCTAAGGGGTCTCCACAGGAACACATGGATGAAATTGATGTACATGAGCTGTTGCAACATATTAGAAAGCTAATTTATAAAGAAGAGTAGATATTGCAAGCCTCTCTCTGTGAGAGTCTACAACATTACTTCAACAGCCATTTGAAGTGTATGGTGTCCTACCGAGTTTTCTGCTTAATGCAACAGAGAGAACACCTTGATTGGAAGAGAGATGGTCACATAACTTTGCTCCTGGCTCTCTTTCTGACTTTTTTTCTCATTTATTTTTATTGCACTACACTTTCTAACTGTGTTATTAAGGGTGCATGTACACTGTTTCAGCATTCCGACACACTAAAACACAGGTATCCTGGTTCTAATAAAGAATGTCTGTTCCCATTTTGGCTCGTTTTGAAAAATACAAGTATTATGTTATGTGTTTTAGTGCTTTGGGAGGCCCATCGAAGTCAATGGCAGTGTACCAAAATGTATATACCATGCACAGATGTGTTCGCAACAGGTATTAACAAGCCTTGGTCAATGGCTCAATAGCATCCTATCCACTTTAAAGTCTACATTAAAAACCTCATTGGAAACATGCGTCAAAATGCGTGTCAACACACTGAAAAGTCTATAATGAAGCAATAAGGATGTCATCCCTGAAGCTTGCACTTGTAAAAACAAGTCAGCGGCGGCAGCTGCAGTATTCCTATCCTCACAGGTTCCCTTTAAGCGGTAAACAGCTGGAGTTTTAGCTTCAAAAGGCATGCTAGCTGCTTTGGTGCCAAATGTGTTTATGTCATTTTTCAGTGTACTTACAGTTATTTGTTTTTAATGAACTTTAATTAGCACAAGTATAGACACCACCGGCAAAATGCCAGCTCTCTGTTCTGACAGCCATATTGTTTGAATGTCAAAGGATGACGGGGAAAGAGAGCATGGATATAAAATTATGCTGGAAGCCAGCCTCAGATATATTGTTCAGACTTATCACATCAAGCATAATACTGGAATCAAGGAGCAGTGTATACAGACCTGAATTTATTTATTTGCCACACTCTGTGGTTGGGCAACATAGGTGATCCCCTGATTTTCTGATGAATGTCTTGCTGGTAAGCTTGGAACATATGCCTGTGCTGCAGTACTGGGGTCTATTAGAACAAAGAGGCCCATCTACCAAGAAGTGTTATAATTAGGATAGATTGAATCAGGACTATTAGTTTCTCCTGACTATCTGAATGTTTGATCTGCAGAGAATCATGCCAAACTGAAAGGTGCACTTAAAAATATTTTAATAGGGGGCTTTTTGTAACAAAGTGTTTAAAGTGGATCTTTACACTCAAAAATCAAATTCTACCAATGTATCCCTCTATGCATGATGATTAATAATAACATAGACATCTCAGGTGTAAAATGCTGTGATTTTGAAATACTTACATAGCAAAGCATTCACTTCCTGTTTTGAAATGGCACAATGACTTCAGTTTGCCAACGCAGTGCACACTGGGATTGCCTTGTCATCAGCAGAGCATTGATTGAAAATCTTATCTGTAATCTCATGAGATCTCAGGGAAAGGCATGTTCCTCCACTGAGATGATGTGCATGGTCACATGTCATAGTCACATGTGCCAGAAATTCAGGAAGTAAAATGAGAGCTAGTAATCTGCCCTTAGTAAACATATCCACTGTCAGAACACTGGGCAAGAAAAGAGAAATACGGAATGCAAAGCCGGCAAAGCCTCATCTGTCTCCCCTGACCGTCCCTGCTTTGTAACAAGTCACAAGGTAAAAGGCTGCTGAAGTGACTGATCTGTATCAGAAGTGTGTGAACACAGGCATGAGCTGCAAAGGCACCAAGATTAACATGACTGTCATTTCTGAGTCGGCATCTCTGCACCATTTTTGTTCAGGCTTCACCCAGGGTCACCATCTACTTGTGGACAATCATTCTGGACAGCAATTTAATGCGTTGTCCGGGGGAGTACTGTGTACTGTGATCTTAATGAGAGCTAATAAATACTTGAAAGTGTTACATTGGAACATTACTTAGCACGCATACACATACCATGATAAAATATATCTGATCATAGATCTTTTTTATGGTAAGGCCACCCATTAATTTTGAATGGGCTACCTACACAACTGCTCTACTGTTTTTTAAAGCAGCACACCACAACTCCACAAATGGCCCATACACATCTGTCCGTCATTGTGAGCTAAAACACACTTATGTTGGGCTGATAAGGTGTTTTGGGGTGCCATGGCACCACAGCGCACCACAGTTTGCTTTGTGTGTTGCGGTAACACACACTCAACAGTTCACAGCTGTAAATCCGCTCTAAGAGTCTAACATGTGGGTATATAGCACAATTCCTGTTCTGAAAAAAAAAACACAATGCTAAGGAAATAATAGTCAACATAATGTCTTTGAAGAACAGACATCAGCACATACAAAAGTTTCCAAGATTTTAGGAGAACCGGTTGGTTTATCTGATAATCTGAATCTTCTTTCCAAAATTATAAATATGCAGGAACTAATCTGCTTCTTTGTTTATGTCCAACTTCAGCTAAAATAGTTTCTTTCACTTTGGATAGAGCAGAACATTATTAGAATGTCTTAGATTTTTTATTTTTATGGCCGGCTGTGCCCCTATTAGAGATATTTCCTTCACTTCCAGTAAGGACAGGAAGTGTTGAGAAATCTATTCTCGAATAATTCTGTGCAAAAACAAAAAAACACATTTGTAGCAGAATGAGGCAGGGCCACAAGTTCTGACTAGTGATGAGGCTGGGCTTGGTGCGAACCCAGTTTACCTATGTTTGCCCAAAACTGACCACTACCCCCTCCTCTCGAACCAATTAGTTGCAGGAAGGGGCATTCCCTGCCCCACTTCTATACGTCTGAAAGGGAGGGGAATGTCCCCAAAGCAAGTGCAGACACCGACTAGGTCAGGAGGAGGGGGTGGCAGCCAGAATTTTGAGCGGGCATGGGTGAACTCATACAAGCTGGGATTTCACCAAGCCCGGCCGTATTTCTAGTTTTGACAATCTTTTTATTGCTGTTTGTGCCTTCCTGTCCTAGTGGCACCACCCCTATTTCTTGAACAGGTGGCAAAGGGTTAGGAAGTGAAAGAATTTATCACCACCTGGGCAGTGGCGTCACAATGTGGGTGCGGGGGGTGCGGCCCGCACCCAGGTGACACCATTGGAGGGGTGACACCAAAATGACTGGCAGTCATTTTACATATCATTTTGGTGTCAGCACCCTCTAAAAAGTTGGGCACTCGATCATGCACGATGACGTCACGGCGGGGTGTCACCTGGTCTCCGCTCCAGAAATCTAGAAATTAAAATTTTAAGCTTTAATTACTTTTTCTAGGACAGCAAACTGAAAATCAGAGCCAATGGTTTATATCCCTCTACAGCATTCTTTTATTTAATGTTCCTATGAGGTCAGGGAGTTGAGAGGGCAGCCTTCAGGGGCCCCTTACAGCTTTGACTCTCAGCTCAAGAGTTATCATCAGACAAAAGAAAGCTAAATAATGACAAATATAAATCTTGAAAAAACTTTTATAACACTGTAGAATGATAAATATTTGATGATGAATATTCATATTCTGTTACTAGCCCGGCTGTAACAGATTCCCTTTAATCCCCTGCTGCTGACTGCGTATGTCTGACTGCATTAAACAGAGCTCGTGGAAAACAGTCTCAGCAAGACCCTGCTGTCAATCAAACTTAAAATATATCAAACAGACAGAAGTCCAGAACCTGCTTTTGTTAATCGCCCCATTTCTGCTTAGCACTATATATACTGTACATTCATTGCTATCAGACGTGTGAATTTCATACACAACAGTTCCCATGTTTATAACATTTGAGAGATGTTATACAAACTACAACCACAACGCCTTCAGTTATTAATCTTTCACAAGGGTTATTATCACATAATAACAGACTCACTTAAAAACTAACATTATTCTGGATAATCTCTCAAGCTCCTGGCATGGGGCTGCAGGGTAATCACCATGCAAAATATGTCAATAATTCATTACCCTGCCTGTTGGAAACCAGATATATATTCATATTTAGCTGCATGCAATGAAAACTATCATCAAAATACGGTCTATTAAATATAGGGTAAAATTAAATAGAACGGAACACCGCAAATTACTTAATGTGAAGAACACAAGCCATTTTGTTTAGATGCTCGGGTATATGTAATGGCAAAAGAGTAATACAATAAACTAGAAAAATGGTCTGAACTCAGTATTCCGAGTCTGTGTAGTACAAGCTGGAAAAAGGAGACCTCTGGATATTTTTTTGGGTGAACTCCTTTGGGGACTGGTGGAAACTCAAGCAGGACCCCATAACGCTTCCTCATTATTGATGATACGGACCACACACATACTGTGGGTATCAAACTCTTAAAGGGCACCTATGCCTAGACTACAGTCAATAAAGTATTTGCATATTCTTAACAAGCAGCAAATAATCTTAAAAAAAACTTTTTGATCTATGTACCTGCATATACCATGAAGAAATGAATACTCAAACATCACAACAGAGACTGAAGTTGGGCTTCAGTTGGTTTCTTACAGCTTACAAACAGATGCTGTGTGTTTACATTGGAAGACTGACAGGCTGCCAAGGTTTTGCTGCCATAGAAAATAAAGGAAGAGTAATTAAGATTTCACTGCCTCTGTTGTAACCCTTGAAAATGAATTTTGCCACAATGCCTAATGAATAATTACCTGAAGTATCTGTGCCACTTGGGGAAAGTCTTTTTGAAGACTGCACAATTATAGAGGTCAGGAAGTCCTTGTTTTAAAGTACGTTTACTGCTTGTTTAACATTTGTGAATACATTAAAGCTTTTCTTCTTAAAAAAAAAAAAGAAAAATAAACTACACTTGCAGTGGGCTCATTGTGCTAAGGGTACCTTTGTAAAGCACTTTAACTTACCTGACACCCCTGTATTATTTGTGAGAACACTGAGGGACAAGTAGGAATTTACTGTTGGATTATTGGTACACCCAAAGTTTGATTGAACACCCAGGTAATCACAGCAGGAAGATCTTGTTGGAATATGCAAGAAACCATGAGCAGACTCAGTCCACCAGGCTCCACCATTAACTAAACCATGACTTTAAAGGTGGGATGACCCTTTAAGGATGGACTCAACTCCACTCCGCTCCAGATATTTCTGCTTTATATGCTTGTTGGCATGGTAAATAGTACACATTTCTTATAGGAAATGTCCTCTCAAGGATACCCAGCTTCCCATTCAACAACATCAATTTGCCTAGATATGAAACACTGTGTCCAGCTAAATTAGAGAATGGCAGACAGTAAATATGTCTTGCTGAAAGTAGTGAAGACCCAAAAGAAGTGGAGAACTTTCCAGTGAAATTCTGGAAAGATTTCCTAAAAGTGCTGTCATATGGGAAGAAGCCATAGCACTTTCTAAGCTATGAATTGAGCAACTCATGGCTTATACAAGGCAGCATATTCTTCTCTTGGCACATGCACAGAGCAGTAGGGGAGTGAAGAAAAGCTGCTGGAGTAAGAGGGGATTAAAGTGACCCTGATATTTTGACATGTATGGGCACGGCAGTGGTTCACTTTAAGGGTAGAGGTGTAGGCAAGAGGGTGGGGAGGTGGTCTTTCACTATAGGTCTACCTTAAGAATTGATTCTTCTAACACAGTGGAGTGCAACTAGTGATGCCATGGCCTTGTAAATGCTGGTGTCCTAGTCTAATTGTGGAAGACAAGCTTTGAAATCAGAGCACTATCATCCACAAGGCAACCTAGGCAGGAATCTTGGGACTGGCAGATGTCCAGGGGGCCCAGCTACAACCCTCATGCTCTTGCAGTAAACTAGGGGGATAGCACAGTTGGTCAAAGCTGTGCACCTACCTATTTCTTTACAAGGTAGGATGCACTGGTAGGTTGGTATTTGATGGTATGGAACATGCTGACACATACAATCCAAAAAAGATGGCTTCTCTGTCTGTTGACATTTTTCATTTAAGGGATGGGGAGGGCCAAAAGCTGCTACCGTTCCTAGAGCCCCATTCCACCTAAATCCATTTTTGCTTGAAAGGGTGACAAAGCCATGGTGCACGCAAATATTATCCTACATCATTCCACAGATACTGACAATACAATAGGCTTGGCGAAAGTCAAAGTAGAAAACCAGTGCTAGATGTAAATCAAGCCCCTACTTACTCCCTGGTACAGTTCTCCTCCAGTCGAAAAATGTATTCCTCGCAGCCTTTGCAAGCTATCAGTGGCTTCACATAGCTTACAAAGCAGGAGAATAGTATCTCATTGCTATTAATGAGAAAGAGATTTCAGGGTGTGCTCCTCTGGAGAGTCAGTGAGCAAAACAGCTTAGCCTGTTCGAGTACAACAAGCAGCACTGTGTATGGTCATGTCAGCATGGAATGGTGAAAACCAGCATGTAAGGATGTAGGTGCAGTCTGTGAGACTGGCATATCTATGCATTAATTGTATAAGGATGCCACAGTGGATGAGCTGAATGCATATCAACATGTGCTTTCCATACACCTGGTGAGCTGTATATATTCAGCTATTTCCATTTTTTGTGCTCATCTGACTTATCACCAAACAAATAACGCTTTTCAAAGGGAGGAACTGGGCTTCTAAGTAATGCAGTTTAAAGAAATATCACACTTATGCTTACTATCAGTACCAGTTTAATGAGAACTTATTCTAGAATTATTATTGCAGTTAGGGTTAAAGGAAAACTATTTTTTTTCTCACCGCTCCAAGCTCACTCCTGTGATGGACTATAATTTCAATAAATACAGCTGAGTGATACACAAATAACATACGTTTTTGTTCATAGTTAGGGTACTTGAATGCATTTTTAAGATTTTACTCCTGAGTTTAGTGTCACTTTAAAGTAAAACTTCAGCTGATCTAATATATTTTAGGAGTAGTGATGCTGTACTTACGGGATCTAACTTATATTTAAAGAGTTGTGATTTCATACTTGTACAACCTATTTTTTATAGAGTTATACTTGTATCATTTTGTACTTGTCAGACATGCTTAGATTAGGGATTCTGAGGAACAGGCACATAGGCGATCAAATAGTCACATTTCTCCACATCTATCAAAGAAGAGCTGGGTCTCCTTAAAGCTGAACACCAGGCACACAGCTAGATACACAGATGAAATAAATATACGAGCGAATAATTTTGTATATCGATTCAGCTCTGAGATTTATACAACTCTGCCATACAGCAAAGCCATGTCTGCCGGGGCAAGAGACCTGATTTTCCTCTGCTGTGATTCAGTAACAGGGTCTATTCAAGCATGTTTGTTTTCATGCATCAACAATCTGGCATTTTACTGCATGAAAATGCATTCAAGCAAAAACCCTATGTTTTAATATGTGGCTGGTTCATGTCTACACCCTGCAACTTTGAGTGTTCAGGAAAGGGAGACTATATGGGCCCATTTACACCTACATGTGTGTTACCACATCTACTGCAATGCACATGGAACAGTGTGAATCCAGCCTAACAACTCTCACCCTCCCCTGTGTCAGGAGAATAAATGAAGAAGCATAACACTGATGATCATCTCTCTTTCACTCTGCTTTTTCCTGTCAGCATGTTCCTTGTACCTGTTAGGATCCAGAGCGCCTCCAGGTGGCGCTGGAGCTGAGCCCTGCAGTTCCTGGGCTCACCTGCAGGATTCTCCAGGCAGCCAGGGGCTGCTAGGTGCCAGACCACCACTGGGTGGTGCTGGTACCTGCAGCTCCAGTGCTCGCCTGTGGGTGTCTCCCAGCTGTCAGGAATCAGCCCATTAGGTAATACTCCTGGGAGAGTATTTAAACCCTCCCTGCAGTCTGGACCTTGGCTCAGGATTGTGTTGCTTTCCCCTGTTGTCTGAGTCCTCTGGCCTGAACCCTGATATTTGCATGCTATGTTAGTACCCTGTTTCCTGTGTTACCCGGTTTCCTGTGTTGTTACATTTTTGGTTTATGTCTGTTGTGGATTGTTTTAGTTAGCTTGCTAGGTTTATTAAAATATTTTATATATACCATACTTACCTGGTCCGTGTGGTCACGTGTTTGGTCTGCCTGTAAGGGTACCTGTGCAGGTGTGGGGTCACCTGCACTGGGATCCCCTGACAGTACCACAGTGCAACTGACTGACTCTCTTTGCTGCTTCCCTCAGTATGACCTCTGATGTACAGGGACTGCAAAAGTTGATACCAAGTCAACTTAGGGTACTTACTCTACTTGCATTTACCAAAACACATTTAATAATGTATTAAGGAATATAATGTTGCAATAATTTGTGCATTTATTTCTACCTGGAGTTCAGCTTTAAATTTACAGAAAAGTGATTTCATGCTTGGTGAACTAGCTTAAAGGAGCAGTATTGGGAGAAGAAAATGTGATCTTTCCATAACCTACAGCCAGCGTCTGACACGGCAGGTGTCACAGCTCTATAGATCGAGAGTGATCACAAACCACTGATCAATCAGCTCACAGTCTTTCTACCTGCAGAGAGCAATCACTGTCAGTCACCACTCTCCGCAGGGATACCCCCCACTCTGTTTCTCCAGCGCTCATTGGAGGGACAGACAGGGCGGACACAGCTGACCCAGGCTCTAGAGAAGCAGAGTCAGCTGTCAATCAAGCAGCAGGATGATTCCCAACAATGTTGTTGAGATCTTTGCTGGCTGCAGTTTAGCTTTGCACTTTCCCCAAATAGCGGGGCAGTAGCCTGCTAGATGCTGACTTTGGGTCACAGAAGTACATTAGCAAATGTACTCCTTTGACCCAAAAGAGGACTAAAGCCAAAGAAAAAGTTTGACTTTAGTTCTCTTTTAAATATAAAGAGAACTCATGTCATACTTTTTTATGGCCGTTTACCAGCAACAATATGCAACTTATGGTGTTGTTCAGCCCCCCGTGCTATGTTTTTGACAGCAACAGGGTACAGAGGAAATGCCAGGCTTTGCCATCACCAGACATAGACAGCATGGGGGGGGGAGCTAAGTGACACCATGAGTTGCATAGTGTCATTGGTAATATTCCCCCAGTTTCCAATGCTGATTACTGGACAACTGGAGGGCATATCAGCAGTCTGCATATCAATTGATATAATTCTGGTGCTGAGAGTGACATCTACTGTTTTTATTTTGGTATAGTGTTAGGAGATAGAGTCAGCGTGTAAGCTACCCTTTGAAAAAGTCCTACGGAAGAAACGCATTGGGGAGGAGCCTACACACTGACGCTTATCACAGGATTGAATGGGTGAAAGTCTGTTCGTGGTGGGCGGTACACGCAATTTTATCGGAGGGATGTTTGAGCCGGCTGAACTTTAACTTGCAAGCTGTACAGTGCAATTTTAAATGTGAATTTGTATTACGTTGCTTAATAAATTATCATTAAAAGATGTTATACTATATACGATTCTGATTTCTTATATTTGGGAAAATGAAAATGACCAGAGGGGGATCCATTGCAAGCAAACCATCTGAAAGCTGAGGGGGATCTATGTCAAGCAATCCATTAGGAATCCGGGGAGAGAAAGAGATCCGGGAATCTAAAAGGAGCATTAACGAGTGATAACCATTATCTGGTCTAAAGAATCTGGTAAGTGCACACACTGAGGGGAATACACTACATATTGGAAGACATCACAGGAAGTCACAGTTGAATTTGGACTATATTTGTTTTTGTTATTGATTAATGAAATTGAATGTTTTTGATATATTAATAATATTATCAGATTTACTGATCTACTATTGAGATTCACATTTGTTATTAGAGTCTAAGTCCTCATTCACACAGCTAAGTGTCGACCCGTACAGATCCGTAGGGCGTGCATGGCTGTATCAGGCTGTTCCAGGGAAGGACAGGTGCTGCATGTGATTGTATGCAGCAGCCTGTTCTTCTCTATGGAAGTACGCTCACCCGAACTGCACATGAATGCGGGTGTCCATGCTCGGACAACCGCACCTGCACGGATGTGCAGCTTGGGTGAGCATTCGGCTGCGTACCCCCATAGAGAAGAACAGGCTGCTGCGTACAATCACACGCACCTGTCCTTCCTGGGAATGGCCCGATACGGCTGTGCACGCCGCACAGATCTGTACGGGACGACACTTAGCTGTGTGAATGAGGCCTTAGAGGTGATATTTTGAGGGTGGGGATAGCGCAGTGTTTTGTGTGGTTATTTGACCTGGAGAGCAGATAGCAGTCAAACATGGTGCTTTTTTGTGTTATATATACTGTATGTTATATTGGCTTTTTTAATGTTCCTAGGGTTATTCTAGGGAGAACTTCCACATTAATGAGCAGTGACCAAAAATAGTCTTGTGACATTCAAAAATATCAGTGGAGATCAAGCATATTATATGTCAGCTGACATGAGCATATGACTGTTAGCTACATGGATATTTTTCTTTCTTTTTCCAAATGGAAAATTATTACATGGAAGGTCATATCAGGGCTCCATATTCTCTACAGAGGCACAAGGATCACATGGAACTCTTCTGTGAACTTTTTCACCCTAATTATTGAAGAAGTGAGATTATTCTCATTTTTCCTTTTCGAAGCATGTAGCCATTTGGGATATTTGTCAATAAAGCTCAGTAAAAAAAAAAAAAGTGACCTAAGCAAGAAATAGAAGCATCACCATGGAAAGAAGCATGCCATGTCTGTGAGGTTACAAGCGTCTAGGCAATCAAACAATACCAGCATGCCTTGGTTTGATAGCAATGCTCCCAGCCTTCCCAAATAAAATGACAGAACATAAGGCTCCACCCAGATTTGTCCAAACTCCACCCCCAATTGACAATATTTGGACATGCAACGTGCATTGTCAACAGTTTCAACAGAGGTGTTCAGTGGTATGTGATAGTACTTTCAATGATTACATTCATGTTTTTTTTCATGAAGGTTACTGCTAATACTACAGCTTCTAACCTTGTGCAAAAGTTTGGTGAAGGCCATTTTTTGTTCCAGCATGACTGTGCCCCTGTGCACAAAGCCAGCTCCATGAAGACATGGTTTGATGAATTTGGTGTAGGGAAACTTGAGTGGCCTGCACAAAGCCCTGACCAAAACCCTACTTAACACCTTTAGGATGAGCTGGAATGCCATTTACAAGCCATGTCATCATCATAAGTACCTGACTTCACAAATGCTCTTTTGGCTAAAAATGCACCACATGGGCACACTCCAAAATCTTGTAGAAATCCTTCCCAGAACAGTAGAGGCTGTTAAAGCTGCAATGGTGGTGGTGGTGCCTATGCTTTATATAATTGTGAAAGTCAGGTGTTTACAAACGTTTGGCCATACAATGTATCAATAATGGCTTTGCAATATATATCAGCAAACAGAAAGGGGTTAGAAAATAATGGGCAGATAGGCACTGTCATGGGTGGAGTACAGGGTAGATGAAATGTGGAGCTTGCTTTCATATTTTCAACTATTAGTGTCCGCACTATGGCTCCACATCCCACTTAAGCAACCAGTTATAAGTAAACAAGACCAAGCAATAAACAGGCAAAAAAAAACCAAAATAAAAGCCAAAGCTACGGCGGCCACAGTGAAACAAAATAAACAAAAGGCACACAACAGGCTTCAAAAATATCTGGTTATAATCTTCTGCTAAAGCAAGGCTGCCCAAATGAACATTTGTGTATTAGCGCAAGATAAAACTGGCTGTGTTTTGGCCGGCGCTAGCAAACAGCAATCAGAAAATATGAGACATATACCTTCTGGAGTAATATCTATAGTTATCGTTTTATGTATTGGCATTTCCAAATTATCTGCAATACAAACAAAAGAATATCTCAGAGATTACAGTCACAGCAGAACCTACAAGAAATCGAAGGAGAAATATTTTAATCCTATAATAAATCCCCATGTTACAGTAACAGCAAATTCAATCTGCAACCACTGTCGTTCCTTTAATGAGCTGAGCCGAGAATCCTGTCTAAGGCGCTATTATCTTAAAGGAACACTCTATAAGCCCTCTTCTTTAAAGCCCAAATTGAATTCTCACATTTGTCTCTTTTTATATACTTGTACAGCAGTATGTTTTCACTTTCAAGTGATTTCTGCTTGGAAATGCCTTACTATACCTTTTTCTTTCAGTGAAAATGCTTTTTTCTGACCTCCCACTTCAGATCTCTATGTTGGCAGAGATATAAAGGGCCAAGTCTCTTTGCCAGTGTGTCTGACCAGGTGTGTGTGTGATTGCTAAGTGCACAGGGCAGTGTGGTCAAAGTCCGGTGCCTATTGGGCTGTGCAATCATATAAGGACACACTGCACAACTGCTATAACCGGAAAGTGGAGGTGAGCCTGTGGAAATGGAGGCTGCGAACACAATCTCTTTCTAACTGCTTATTTATGTGTCTGACTTCAACTGGGCTGGGAGGTCCAGAATCACAACCTGTACTAAGGAAGCACAGAGAATACTATTGCTAACGTATCCTTCTAAAAATGCTAGTTCCTTGGCTGTCATGCAAATCCAAGACAGTTACTCCATGTACTAAGACCGGATAGCACTTTCAGTAGGAGGTCAGCAAAGGCTTACTATAGGTTTCCTTTAATAGAAAGACCAAGGCCATCTAATTTTGTCCCTTTGGTCTGTAACCACACAGTGCTGCCTTTCTTTCAAAAAAAAAGTAGAACTCCAACCAATTACTATTCTTTTCAACTTTCCATAGACTGGGGAATGGATAGAACATATTTGGCCTCAAGCACACGGCATATTTCCCCACCCAGGAGACAGCCGCAGTTGCGTACAGCCATTCACAGGGACTTGCAGTCTGTGTTTGGAGAACGCACAGGTTTTACTCACCTATCGGCGTATAACCTTGCATACCTGCTTACAGCCATTAATGTCTATGGGCGCATGTATGCAGCTGCTGCTTTTTCCCGGGTGGGAAAAAAACCCACAGGTTTTACGTATACAGCCAAATGCTATCTTTTGGGCAAAGTCCCTTTGCTTACTGTTGTCAGCACACAGGAAATAACGGGGAACATGCCAAACCAATACACAGCCGGAAATAACACATGTTCTAATGTCTGCAGTTGATTTACAAAGGGTTGTTTACTAAGCAATGCAAATATTTGCTTTGCAAACTATATGTTCATCGAGCTTAGTAAATCAGTTGAACCTGCATTTACTTCTATCAACCAATCATGTGCTAGCAAAATATATATATATATATATATATATATATATATTATTATTTTTTTTTAAAGCTGAAGTTTAATCTGATTGTATTTTGCCTTCCCTGGTTCATTCCCCCCATCCCTTCATCAACATGCTAATGTTGTTGCTAATTAAAATGTTTCTGTTTTCATTACATAGCTGCCTGAAAAAAGGAAGCTGTGGTAATGTGATGCTGAGCCACCATGACTGGAAGAAACGAAAGCCAAAAAATGAAAGGGGTGGGTCAGGAACAGTCAGGCTGAGGAGGAAAGTTACACGATGATGCTGGCTATTAACCAAGCCAGGAAATGAGGCAGGTTCTAGCTCACTTGCTGATGCTTCTAATGCATACTGTGATTAGCTCAGGATGATCAGTAGATCTCTATCTGCTCTGAATTCACAAATCAGTGAATTAGAAAGTATTGAAGCCAAGGGATCGGCCTGAAAGCCAGGCAACTAGCATATTTATTAAACAGCCAGCAAATAGAAGGTGACATGAGAATGATATACATAGTTACATAGTATTTGAGGTTGAATAAAGACATTAGTCCATCAAGTCTAACCTATAGGATCTCATTCTTAGGAGTACTTGTACCCCTGTATATTACGGTCCCTTAGGAAATCGTCCCACAGTTTCTTGAACAATTCCACATTCTTAGCTGAAATCACTGCCTGTGGGAGTGAGTTCCAGATCCTAACCGCTCTAACTGTGTAGAACCCCCTTCGCCCCTTGTGCTGGAATTTTTTTACCACCAATTTTAGGAGGATTTATATAATTTTTCCTTTAAACAAAATAATTTTTTCCTCAGAAAGGGCACAATTATATGTCAGATTTGTGAACGTTCTTGTTCTGTCAGGAGAAGAGGATTACGCCTCAACATTTTACTATTCGGACAGTGAAGAGGTTCACCTATGTATTATGTCTCTAGGTGTCATGGGAGATTAGTACTTCAGAAAGCTACAGCTTTAGCACATCGGACTTAACAAAAGAACAAGCCCAAAATGGCTGCCGCTTCCCAGCCATGAAGCAGCTGACTAATCAGAGGTGTGATGTCAAGTAAGACCGGCGCTATTTCATCCTGGCCTGACTTTATTAATGACACAAAGTAGTGAACATCACTCAATGCCAATTTTCACATTTCACAGAAAATAAGGCGGCCGTCTGAATGAATAGGCACGGCCGGCTTTTAGCAGGGCATTCTGACCACCCTTGGTTTAAAAGCAACGTACCAAGATTTATAAAAACCACAGGTAGCAGTCACAAAATTCATTTAAGCCACATGGATATACCCGCTGCTGAAACATGTGCATTTTATCAGCAACAAAATGCACTAAACCCTCTTCAATGCACCTCCATTGCAGTGCACCACAACACACGGTAGTGCACTACTGTGCATTTTGGTGCATTGCAAACCAAAATACAACACTAACTGATCTGCCTACATGAAGACTAGCAATGCATACTTTTCAACAAGCCCCACTCTAAAAAGACAGCAGTGCCATCAACATGTCAGTATTATCATTAAAGCTGAACTCCAGCCTTATTATGTCTCATACAGTTGTACTGGATCCTCTCCTGCACTGATATTTCTTACTCTGACTCACTGCACACTGTGAACTTCTCGCAATGTTCATTAGAAGTTACATCAAGTTAGATAGAGCCCACCTCATTCCTTGGCTGGATGACATCCAGTGTTATCTAGTGCTTTCCTCCACAGCCTGACTGTTCATTCATTGGATTTCAGATATTTTTCAAAGAGGCTCAGCATCACATGTGGGTATTACCTAGGGTAGGCTATATGCAAATGTTGGCAGTTCAATCACTGTATCCTTTAGCCACACAAGCTTTGCTGCTCACAACATCCCACAATCATATTAGGAGATTATCTTGTTTAACAATGTGTAAATAAAGCTTACAGATTACATTATTTCTACAGATGATCAGAAACATGTGCAGGTTATAGCTATAAATGGGAAAAGTGCCTCATTGCCTCTGCTGCCTATAGGAACAAATGCCAAATAGCTGTATTTCCATATATCAGTGGCAGGAAACAGGAAGCCATAAGTTCACTCTTGCAGATGGCTTACAAGAGCCATAAAGAAGGTTCACAGAAGAGAATCCTACGCTGATAATCCCTAGCTTACCAGCTAGGTGCCAAGGCGACTTTGTGGCCCGCTTTGATGTTAGTTATGCAGCTACCTCCACTGAACATCACAAAACATCCATTGACCCAAGCAAACTCAGCTGAAAACTGAAAATTATTCTAGTAAAAACTGTATCCCTCTGTCCAATTGAAATGTTTGACTATGAGCTTCACTCGATCTGAGAGGTGCCAAAGATAGGCCATTAGGGATGTTCTGGAGCTATCAGGTGATGCGGTCTAAGGAGAATGCCTTCAGGCAATGTTGTCAGGACCGTTCACTGGAAATGTGTGAGACCTATACTTAGAATAGCAAAGGAAGCAGATGCAGCATGCATAAAGATATATCCGGAACTTGGTGAATGTATTCCTTACACATTGCTCTAGTATTGAAACTATACCCCTATACTGAGCCTCCCATATCAGTATATTTACACATGATCAAAGTAAAGCTTTATATTTGCCTTTTGTCAACAAATCACCGTTTAGGGATTCCTCTTTTGCTGGCCATAGGAGCCACTGCCTAGTCAATGATCTTAGCTGAAGAAGATGGTGGTCATCAATCAGAGGTGGCAACTGGTGGGCTATGGCTAACGACAGCTCCTCATGCCCTTTCTGCTGTGACCAACGCCTACTTGTTTGGTTGCAATTTCTCCACTAAAGTGGTGGTTTTGTCAGTTATTTTTAACGTGTATTGGGAGACTGGAATAGGAATATAAAGGTAAAACGTTTTGGATAAAGAAGGTAAAAGTAAAAACACCTCTAAGTTATTTTTTTTTGCTCTCTGTGTCCATTGAGCCTCACTTCCTGTCTCAGAGATGCAAGAGAAAGTGAGAGAAAATACCTACAAAATGAGGGGAAGTTCCTGTCTAGACATTGTCAGTTGCGCAGGTCTCCCCTTCAGAAGTTTTCCACTCAACCCTTTAATTATTTTTTTGGTTACAATTCAAAATTTTTGACTTCCCATCACCTTATATCTCAGTAACAATGGACACCAAGACAAATTAAAAGGTCAATTGTGATTGCGAGAATTGAAATTTGTGGCTTTACACTATAGATCCATTATAAAGAGCCAAACTCTATAAGAGGGGGTATCTCCGGCCCTCCAGGTCTGCTTTAACTACAAATCCCGATGTGTCTCTGGGAGTCATGCCTGTAACAGTCAGTCTTGTAATGCCTCATGGGACTTGTAGTTCAACAACAGCTAGAGGGCCGGAGTTGCCGAACCCTGCTCTATAGCCTTGTTTAGTTGGGTGGCAGACTCCACCGCTCTGGGAAAAGTGGATCGCTGTTCATAAGGTAGTACAGCAGCGGTTGCCCGGTGTGATACTGCCGCCTCCTGAATGCCATTTTTTGTTATTCCAAAGGGGATTTGTCATCGGACTACCGTGTGAGCAACTGCGTGCTAAGTGTTTACCAGGCAATTGTGGTGCAGTCTAATTCACTTCTATGGTAACGCTTTGCAGATGGCACCGTGAAGCAAAGCATCATGGCTGGGGCAATGTATTCAATACTGTCTGACCACAATTCTAGCATTGCAGCAGGTGGTGGAGGAGCAGTAAAACCGCAGACCAACCACCTAATTTTTACCACCTTCTAGTCACCCATCTAAACGAGGAGACAACAAACCGTTTACTTTGCATAGTTTTAATGGTAGAGCCAGTTTGGTCTATAAACTGGATTTAGTGTCTCAACCTCTACAGGTGAAAGTGCACAAATGCATTTTTTTGTTTCTTAAGCCAGACAAAGGGAATAATTTATTGTTTGCCAATTCTACTTTAAGCTGAATGGAAGTCCGGGAAAACGGTGTTGTGTTTATGACATCCCCAACACTGACAGCTATGACAAGTTAGAAAGGAAGAGGAGTTTGGGGTCAGTTTATATCAGGGGCAGGCAACCTCGGCAATCCAGCTGTTGTGGAAGTAGAAGTCCCATAAAGCACAGCTGGAATAACGAGGTTCCCTACACCTGGTTTAGACAGTGCTTAGTGGGAGTTCTCCTTTAAAACTGACATCACATAAAGTATTTCCCAGCTTAGCTAGTTTGTGCACATAAAACTGCTTTCACTTTAATTTGATACATAATTTTCAGTCTGAGTGATGTATTCCTGTCTGTTCTCATTGTGATGTACTGTACATCATCTCCTGCTGAATCCACCCTGTTTTCCTATGTAGAATCCAGCTGGGAGAAATGGCCATATTATTCTCTGCAAAGCCGAATTAAACAAGTTAAGGTATTGGCAGCATGCCAGAGCTGGAATCATGTGGAAAGTACCTCTCCACCAGGCTCTCTATATACTAGAATAAGCCAGCAGATAATGCAACACAAATCCTTAAAGGAGAACTATGAGGTGAGTGCTTTTCACTCACCTCATAGTTCTAGCCGACCTGTGACAATGAGACTGTCACAGGTCGGCTCAGTAGATCGGGAGGTGAGCGAACACATACCGGCGTTTGCTCACCTCTCGATACTGTCACGGCTCTCTGGATTCCCCCCTCCCAGATCCGCCAGCGCTGACTGGCGGAAGGGGAGGGGGCGGGTACAGCTGGCTCTGCGTCTAGATAGGCAGAGCCAGCTTTCAGTCGAGCAGCTGGGCGGATCCCGGCACAATTGGCGGGATCCGCTTCAGCTGCGGGTCTCAGTATACCGCGAGCTTCGCGGTATACTGAGCCTAGGGTGACGGGAGGACGCTAGTTTGTGTCCTCCCATTACCCTAAGGAGAACTATGGGGAAAAGCCTTAACCCCATAGTTCTCCTTTAATTTTGGAATGGGCTGCACTTATACCCTATCTCCATGCAAGCCAAAAAACTGCCCTTGTACTGGGCAGTGTGCTGCAAGGGTTAAGGGCTCGGTTATGTCCATGGAACCGGAGTGAAGCACTTTTTCTTACCTGATCCCCACCCCTCCAGCAGTTAGCGCTCATTTAACTCCCCTCCATTTCGATTGGTATTGTTGGTAATGTTCCTTGGCGTTCTCACATCTTAGGTGGGTATTTAAAACCTGCATTAAATGTGATTACATCAACGATCCTTACACCACTGGAGCGAATGGGAGAAAAAGCTGCAGGGAGCAGTGTAGCAGACCAGAGGGAGCAGATAGGGAGCGGGGATCAGGTTTGTCCTGTCCCCTAGACATAAATTAACAGTTAACCCTTGCAGTGTGAAGGTAGATCCACTGCAACGGTAGGTTTTTGGTTTGCCCAGAGATGGGCTTTAAAAGGTACACATTTCGTAGTAAAAATTATGGTAAAGAAAGTTGGGGAAACAGGCTTGGTTTTTTTTTTACGGGTTTCCCAAAGGGCAACAAAGTTCAACATGAAGAATGCCTAGTGTTTTCATCGGTGACATTGTCGCCCATTGCTTGTAGCTCTATCAAGTACATGAGTTTCTTTTCAGGTTAAATTGCACCAGAAGAGTCTCAGGCTAGGTTCACACCAAGGCGACACCTCACCGCGTGGCAAGGAGTTGCTAAGGTGTGAACCGATCACGCTGTGGGTGCCATTATTTTCTAATGGCATCCCAATCGCATGGTAATACATGTTTTTTGAGCAATTTTGAGCCCAACAACCAGGGCTGTGCCTATAATGTAGTAGCCCAAGGCTGTTGCCTCAGGTGGCATTTTTTCGGGTCACATAGGGGGATGGCAGGCATAGCGACATGGGCGCTCTGCTGCACAATGTTTGCAGTGTGCCTGCCACCCTCTTTCCGGCCAGAGCATCCCAGGTTGCTAAGAGCCAGGCAGTTAGATGTGTAAGGGCCATACACATGGGATGCTCCTGGGATGCTCTGGCCTGCGCCCTGCCCAGCTCCTGGCAACCAGTGATGACAGTGAGCTTGGCGGGAAGCCGGTCAGAGCTGGAGCCAGAGCTGGGCAATGAAATGACCCTCCCACCCTTACCATT